>NC_056621.1:9622444-9703582 GCF_018340385.1 Cyprinus carpio
TTTTTAATTTAAAATGTATAATTAGCAATTAGTTTTAAATTTTAATATTTGAACAGATTTATTACGTGACAGAATTAATTAAAGTTTCTTAAGGGTCAAGATCATGTTATCTGCATCTCCTGCACTCCTCAAGCCACTCCCATAATAGCTTTTCCAAATCCATCGGTTCACCGCTCAAATTAATGCATGACTCTACATTATCTGTATAGCATGTGTGCAAGACTCCAATACAATTATGAAGTAATTATTTTATGATGAATAAATCTTTCAGTGAGTAAAACTGGTTATATTGTTATTATATTATCTTAAAATTAATTTGTAATATTATTTTAAATTAATTGTCCCTGGATCAGTAGGATGCTCTTGTAATAAAGTAGTGGTGGTAGCGGACAGATTTTTAAGTATCAATTCTGCTTAAAAACATGCAATCTAATCCTGTTTACAAGAAATAAGCTCGCTCCCGTGCAGGTTTAAGATTACGGACCTGTTGCTATGACAGCAACGCTTCGAAGAACCAACCAATCCAAGATCATGCCAAATCGTCAACAATCAAATCCATTTAACTGAGATAGTGACGTACGAAGAATGGACCCTGGTATGCACCCCAAAACGTTAAACACATCATCAAACTCCTTCAGGATGTCTGTGTTTCCTTCACAGTCTACTCTGTAGATTCTTTTGACAAGTCCTAACTCTGTGCACGGCGATCTTCCCAGGAAACTGAAAGTCTGTAAACTGGCAGATGAGTTTTGTTGTACCTACCTTTTGGCTCCATCTTGTAGCCAGAATATGAAACTAACATACAGTTTGACTTGCAAAGTGACTCTGATTTCCCTGAAACAACTTGAAAATCTTTGTACGAGATTACATTGCACTCTGCTCCCGTATCCAATTTAAAAGAAAGTGCTTTTTTGTTTACTTTTAGTGTTTCAGTCCATTTGTCTTCCTTCAGTACTGTGGCATCAGTTACTCTATTAACTTGCATCTCTACTTTGTTTCCAGTCTGCTTCTCTTCGATGGCACCCACGAACAGTTCTGTGTGATCCTTTTGTTCAATCTCATGAACTTCCTATCATTAAAAACCTTGTTTTGTCTTTCTGTTTTTTGCATTTTGCACATCCTGCCGAAGCGATTTTTTCTGCAACATACCTTGCATATTTGTCCATATGCCGGACACTTCCTCGGCTCGTGGCTGTAACCACATCTAGTACACGCCCCTTCTTTCTTGGACACTGCACTTGAAGGAGCATTCTTCTCAGTTGACTTTGCAAGCTGCATCTTTTACTAATTTTGTTTACTGTCACTTCAGTTTCCTTGTGGAGGGCTTT
Source organism: Cyprinus carpio (assembly GCF_018340385.1). Classification (NCBI taxonomy): domain Eukaryota; kingdom Metazoa; phylum Chordata; class Actinopteri; order Cypriniformes; family Cyprinidae; genus Cyprinus; species Cyprinus carpio. The sequence continues at coordinate 9,623,773 of NC_056621.1, forward strand.
AATCTGGCTTTTTGTTACTTCACTAGCTCTGCAGATATCTATGTTTTTGTTCAGATCCGGATCCGGTTCTCTCAAGAGTCTAGCTCTGATTTGATCACTGTTCACAAACCACACACTATGTGATTCTGTCAACTGTGCCAATTCGGATTCTTTAGCCTTGTTTTTTAATCAGTCACATGCATCAATCAGTTCATTTGTGCCTGTGCACAAGTGAAGAACAAGTGTCTTAGATACGTTAGATTCACAGTAATGTCTGAACTTTTCTTTCAGTACCTCGTAATCATTAGCTTCCTCAGTAAAATCTATAGTATTAAATACCTTCAGTGCCTTCATCCTGGCAACGTGAAGAAATGTAGCACACTTTATCTTACCTGATTTTCTCAGACAGATGTTCCACTTGCCACAACCAATTCTCTGCAGTGTTTCCTTCAAAAATTTATTCGTTTGGTGGTTTTAGCTGATCCATCTTTAACTTCTGACACCATGTTATATAAATTCTAACACCACAAAAAAATAAATTAAAGAGTCCAAAGATATTAATGAAGACAGGACACACAAGAACTGTTCACAACGGAGCCCCGCACATGGCATGCAGGAAAAAATAGTAGTCTAAATCATGCACACGATTTACTAATTCGTTCCCTCAATGTACTAAAACGTGCACATGATTACTGTTGCGTTCCCTCGATTACTATTTCATTCACTCGATTTATAAATTGTGCGAACAATTTACTAATTCGTTCCCTCGATTTGCTAAATCGTGCGATTTAGCAAATCGAGGGAACGCAATAGTAAATAGAGGGAACGCAATAGTAGTCGTGTGCACGTTTTAGTACATTGAGGGAACAAATTAGTAATCGTGCGCACAATTTATTTATTTTTTTCGTGCATGTCATGTGGCGGGGCTCCGTAGAGAACTGTTCAGACAGACCGGATTGTTATTCTGATGATGTTTTGTTCACTGATTCCACAGGATACTTGAATACAGGGCATCACCTAGTGGTAAGAACCAGCATACATCACACCTGACATGATTTTTGAATTGTGAATCGCCGATTTCGGACAGTAATCGATTTAAAACGCTAAGAATCGAAAGAATCGCGATTACAACAACCTTGAAATAAGAGTGAAAATATATACACATTAAATTACTACAAGCACGAATTAATGGAGACCTTGAACAGTGTACGAATGTACGAAGGAAACTGTTAAAATAACCACAGCATTAACAACAACCTTGAAATAAGAGTGCAAGGTTTATGCAGGAAAGTAGCATTTATTGCTATAGACATCGGGTCCTTTTTCTTTCAGAATCATCATTCGCCGATGGAAAGGAAAAGTTAAATACCATAGCATTTTATTTTATGAAAATGAGATAAAGTTTTGCACTGAAAGAGAAATGATCTCGAGCTCATAGACGTGTCAGGCTTTATCTGCAGCTAATCTGAATAAAAAGTGAATAAAAAAAAGTAAAATAAAATAAAATTAATAAATGAAGCAGTGCTAACTGACATATCATTTATTACAGTACAGAAACTATAAAGTATATTTTCTACATTATTCTGTGCAGAAGATTTAAATAATTGTTTGTAGTATATAAAACAATCATAAAATTGCCATTAGGAAAAAATGATAGATTACAAATAATTGATTATTGTCCAGCAGTGTATTTGATTTCTTATAGCAAATTCAAAGTAATAGATAAGAAAAGAATTCATTGTAAAAAAAAATAAATAAAAATAAAATAATAATAACAATTATGATAATACATACATAAAATTATTGTATGTGACATTTCTGTCTGTCACTTCTGAAATGATGGCTAAGCCCCTGGTATGGCCATGTCATGCCATAGCATCATTAAACTAGCATCTAACAATGGACAAAAGTGTTTTTTTTTTTTCCTCTGTAACCTATGGTTCTTTAACCATAAAGGCTGCTGTGTAATTTGCCCCGACTAAGCATTTAAAGAATTTAGGGGAAGCATTTAAATAATCCTGTGCATACACTTAAAGAATGCAGAATCAAATCGTTATAATCTAAATCAAATCGAATTGTGAATCGAATCTAACTGAATCGTTCTAAATGAGCAAAAATCGTTCTTGAATCGAATCGAAAACCTATGAATTGTGAATCGAATCGCTATCTACCCAAATATAAATTCATTAACCTTTTATATCTTTATCATTAATTGACTTATGACCTTAAACAGTGCAGAATATTTCTTACATTTCCTATTTTACCTCGTAATTTAAAACTTTTTCATGTTTCAATGTGGTCTCAGTCTTCTGAACCCCACTGAACCCCCTCCTTACATTAGATTTAAATGTTTATGGCCACATGAAGCTGTTATAAAGCATGAGGATTTTCCTAGAAGCAAGGATAAAAATAACATTTTGTGTAACGTACCCACCCTAACAAAGCTGAAATGTGGTACTTTATTCACTAAAATAAGTTTAATCTTACCATATCCAAACACTCACTCTGCTATTTTTTAATAGATTAAATGCACTAGAATTTTACTGAACAGTACGTGGAGACACGTTAATTAAAATATTCATATTAATCAGGATTTGTTGACTTTTAATGCTCCTTATTTCGAAATGTATAGAAATGTGTGATTTCATATGTCCTTTAGTTATGATTATTTAATTTAATCACTATACTATTCATTATTAATGTCTCATTTCAGTTTTTGCTCTAGTTTTGTATTTATTCCAGTTTATATGAAAAGGTTCATGTAGCAAAAGTGAAAATTAAGTCTGAGAAAGTTAAGTCCGGAATGAACACCTTAAAATAAGTTTGAAAATGTTACGGGAAGGGTGGTGGTGGTGACGCCAAAGGCAAGAGACCATGGTGCTGTAGTTTTATAGCCTAAGTTTAGCTTTTTAAGTTCTGGTGCTTTTATTTAGTTATATTATTTTGTGAAGATCATCTTGAGGACTGTGACGATGTCATAAGTTGTCTTTAATCTTGGGTTACACCCTGTGTTTTGTTTGGTTTATATTTCTTTGGTTTACATTACCGATATGAATGTTTGTTTTCTATTGTTTGTTTAAATACAATTTTTAGGTTTATTTTTCTTATCTAAAGTGCACATAGGTCAAGGAAAAAAAACACCAAAAGGTTTCCTTTGTATTATTATTTTTTATTTATTCAATGGTTATCAGTTTTATTTCCTTACCTTTTATTTTTATTTTATTTTATTTTATTTTATTTTTACCTCTGGGCTCATGACTACAGTCGTGGCCAAAAGTTTTTGAGAATTACATAAATATTAGTTTTCCAAAAGTTTTGCTGCTAAACTGCTTTTAGATCTTTGTTTCAGTTGTTTCTGTGATGTACTGAAATATAATTACAAGCACTTCATACGTTTCAAAGGCTTTTATCGACAATCACATGACATTTATGCAAAGAGTCAGTATTTGCAGTGTTTGGCTCTTCTTTTTCAGGACCTCTGCAATTTGACTGGGCATGCTCTCAATCAACTTCTGGGCCAAATCCTGACTGATAGCAACCCATTCTTTCATAATAACTTCTTGGAGTTTGTTCAGAATTAGTGGGTTTTTGTTTGTCCACCCCGCCTCTTGAGGATTGAACCACAAGATCTCAATGGGATTAAGATCTGGGGAGTTTCCAGGCCATGGACCCAAAATTTCCACCTTCTGGTCCCCGAGCCACTTAGTTATCACTTTTGCCTTATGGCACGGTGCTCCATCATGCTGGAAAAATGCATTGTTCTTCACCAAACTGTTGTTGGGTTGTTGGAAGAAGTTGCTTTTGGAGGGTGTTTTGGTACCCATTCTTTTATTCATGGCTGTGTTTTTGGGCAGAATTGTGAGTGAGCCCACTCCCTTGGATGAGAAGCAACCCCACACATGAATGGTGTCAGGATGCTTTACTGTTGGCATGACACAGGACTGATGGTAGCGCTCACCTTTTCTTCTCCGGACAAGCCTTTTTCCAGATGCCCCAAACTATTGGAAAGGGGCTTCATCGGAGAATATGACTTTGCCCCCCAGTCCTCAGCAGTCCATTCACTATACTTTCTGCAGAAGATCAATCTGTCCCTGATGTTTTTTTGGAGAGAAGTGGCCTCTTTGCTGCCCTTCTTGACACCAGGCCATCTTCCAAAAGTCTTTCGCCTCACTGTGCGTGCAGATGCGCTCACACCTGCCTGCTGCCATTCCTGAGCAAGCTCTGCACTGGTGGCACTCCGATCCCGCAGCTGAATCCTCTTTAGGAGACGATCCTGGCGCTTGCTGGACTTTCTTAGACACCCCTGAAGCCTTCTTTACAAGAATTGAACCTCTTTCCTTGAAGTTCTTGATGAACCTATAAATTGTTGATTTAGGTGCAATCTTAGTAGCCACAACATCCTTGCCTGTGAAGCCATTTTTTTATGCAACGCAATGATGGCTGCACGCGTTTCTTTGCAGGTCACCATGGTTAACAATGGAAGAACAATGATTTTCAAGCATCACCCCCTTTTTAACATGTCAAGTCTGCCATTCTACCCAATCAGCCTGACATAATGATCTCCAGCCTCGTGCTCGTCAACATTCCCACCTGAATTAACAAGATGATTACTGAAATGATCTCAGCAGGTCCTTTAATGACAGCAATGAAATGCAGTGGAAAGGTTTTTTTGGGATTAAGTTCATTTTCATGGCAAAGAAGGGACTATGCAATTCATCTGATCACTCTTCATAACATTCTGGAGTATATGCAAATTGCTATCATAAAAACTTAAGCAGCAACTTTTCCAATTTCCAATATTTATGTAATTCTCAAAAGGGCATGGCCACGACTGTACAGCATGGTTCGGGGGTGGAGGTTTAAGAGGAAGTGTGGCCTTCCTGTTTCCCATTTTATACCATCATATGGAATTCTGGCTAGTGTAGGCATAGTCTACTGGCTAGTCTGAGCAGGAGGGGGTCATCATTTATTTGGAATGCAAATATAAACGTATTGTATTATTTCAGTTTTTGTATGTATTTTTGTTGTAATGTTGATCTTATTTAGTTTGGAACTTCATGTTCAATTGAGTTTATGTAGATGTTTATGTGTGTATATATGATTTTTTTTTCTTTTTGTGGTTTTTCCTGTGTTTGGAATGGTTTGACCCTTGGGTGTAAAAGGGCATACTTGGCCTCTTAGGAGTTAGTTCTGGTTGGGGCCTCCGTGAGGGAGAGTCAAACTTAATGTCTCCAATGTTATTTGTGGGTCATTAAAACTCCTTTTTGACTGCAAGCAAGTCGTGATAATGACGCAGAAGGGAACTTCAAGAAAGTTTGGTCCCCTAACACCCTTCAACCCTCTGCAGCTCTCACTCTGGAGGGTAAACCCTTTGAAAGGATTAGGGCATAGGGATGAGCCCTTCCAAATGGAACACAGGGTTTGAGTTTTTTTTTTCGTCAAGGGGCGTGTCCGCGGCGGCCTGACAAAGTTGGATGTTTCATCATGAAACAGGAATTTGCTGTAACTCAGGCAGGCAATATCTGATCTGCCCCCAAACTTCACAGGTTTGATAGGTGTTCTGTCCCGAACAAACACCCATGCCCAAATTCAGTTATAGACATAGTGCCACCTGCTGGCAACAGGAAGTGTCCATGGTTAACACTGTTATGTTTTATTAATGCTAAGGTACCAAAGATAAAAATACAGAGAATATCAGCATTACGTACAAAGAGGTGACATTACATGCAAAGCACCATTTATAGACATGTGTAACAATAAATAAATAATACAAAACGAAAGCTTTAACAAAACAAATGCCTTAAGATTTTTGAATTAATAATAAATATTAATAAAATAAGATTTTTGGAAGATGAAATATTTTGGATATACCGTTGAACCTCTTTTTCAAAAACAATATATAAAGGATTTTGATCAGTGAATATGAAATTTTGCAAGTAACATTAGGTTAATAATAAAATCTTAATTAATTTTGTCTTTTTGTATATTAAAGAAGCCAAACAGTACATCCTTTAAAAGCAGAGAGAAACCCTGGAGCACACTGCGATTGCTAACATTATAACATTAGAGAATTTAATCCAAAAAGCTGTATGTGAGGACAATCCCAAAAGATATGCAATTTAGTTTCATTAGGGTCACCACAAGAAGAAAACAGCTTGTAACAATGTCTGACTTAAACCTTTTCAAAAACACTTTAGCTGGGTAAAATCTGTTGTAACAATTTGAATTAGATGTCTCTAACCTTGTTATTTATTATGTATTTCGATATGATCAATATGATCAACCACATTCTTCCAATAAGATATCACCTATGGAGTTGTTACAAGCATCTTTTGAAAAGTGATCTAATCTTATAGTTATGTGATGAAGGATGTGAAAAAAGCATAGTTTTTCTTACTGGCATTTCAAATGGGTCTAAAGAAATAGATAAAGTGTTGGATGATCTAACAGAGTCCCTTAAAAAGCATAACAGCTCCTTTGGGAATAGAGTCCATGACAATGGAGAATTCTTACTGGAAAATTAAATTTACATACGAATTCTTCATAACTTAAGAGAAGTTAAATAACTGGGAAACAATCAAAATGTTTTTCTCAAACCAATTACTAGAAAACAAAGATTTTCTCTTATATTAAATGTTTTAATTGCTCCAAATGAAGTACCGGTGGAGAAATTGTGCTTAAAGATTAATGACCATGCAAGTAATGCCTGTTTATGAAAATTCTAGCAATATTATGATAACAGATCAATAGGAAAGGGAGACCACCTAATTTGGAAAAGTAGTAATTGAGGATAAAATTCCACAAAAACTGTCTAATCCCAATTAATTTTGAGAGCGTTGTTCAAAGAAGAGAAATCAAAGTAATTCAACCCACCATACTCATACGTGTTCATTAATACAGACTTCTTAACGTAATGGATTTTGTTTTTTCCCAAACAAAATTAAACATGATTTACAATTTTTGTTTGTCCACATATAGTGAGAGTGCAGAGTATATAAGCCTGGAGATGCTTATATACTCTGCACTATGCTCTTTAGCAAGCAGTGCTCTGAATCTCAAGGTCAAGGCTCTCTGCAAACCATGCATTGAATCTTCTTTTGGGCTTTTATTATAACCGGGTCAAAATTGAAGGTACATCTTTTATCTTGATTTTTAGTTATCACATACCTTAATATGTAATTTCAGATTTAACTGGAATATTATAAATGATGGGTGCTGTACAGTCTTTATAATAGACATGAATTCACATTTGGTTATGTTTTTCGATGAAGAGCCGAAGCTTCAGGGAACAGTTTTATATAATTAATTTCTATAGGGATTTGGGAAGCGTCTCTTAAAAATAAGGTGGTGTCATCTGCTAACTGACAAATAAATATTTCTCGATCCACTACACGGACCTTGTCTCACTCCTCTGGATAAACTAAACCTTGGTGAAGTGAGATTCTTTAATTTAATCAAAGCACTTCATTATTGTAAAGGGTTTTAATTACTCTGCAAAACATATTCCCAAAACCAAATTTATCTAATGAATAAATTATAAAATTTGTTTTATTTGTAGCGAAAGCCGTATAGAAAATCTAAGAAAAGAATGAAGCTGTCCTCCCGAATCAAGTCTGAATAATCGAAATAAATCAAAGAATCAACCTTATATTGTTAACAATATGTCTTTAAATAAAAAAAAAAAAACTAAAAAAAAAACCTGATTGTGTCTTATCTATAACAGAACCAGTGTTGGGCAAGTTACTCTGAAAATGTCATCAAATTACTGCTTACTGATTACTCCTTTTAAAAGTAATCATGTTACTGTTTTGATTACTTCATTTCAAAAGTAATTAGTTACATAACTAGTTACGTTACTTTTTTCTCCATTAAATTAATGAAATCCCAGCATAAATACTCCCAATAAATATTTTATATTAAACATCAACATTTACAGAACACACTGTTAACCCTTGCTGTATTTTTTCTAGGGTAAATAACTGTAAAATAGCCAGTGTTTTGCTGTATCATCTGGGAACAGTATTTTACTGTAATATGAGGTGCATCTTTAAGAATTTATGCAGCTCAAATAATAAATTACAGTAAATCACTCTATGTACCCATTACAGGAACCAACTGTAACATTAATCAGTAAATTACTGTCCTCCCGAAACTACTCGAGTGCATTACGTCACATTATATATTGTGAAGTGTACACATATTCAGACAGAAACCAAGGATTTATGTATTAACACACACATACGCACGCACTGACTGCCTTATCCTAAACGCCAAGGTGTTGCCCCTTTAAGGCAGCCTGGTGGTCAAGTCATTTGTTTACTTTTCAGCGTGCATCGTTAGTCAACTAGTTGCAGCGTTTTCACGTTTTTAAAACTTAAAATGGAACCTTACCCACAACGAGTAAGTAAACTGTTCAAATATAAGTGAGGTTTCTAGAATACTTTATGTGAAAGTTAAATCGTTATTATTTGTTCTTAGACTCCCTTGGTTCCAGAAAGCTATATGGTTAGCTGAGTTTTGAGCCTCTTGTCACAACTTTCAGTTACATCCCTTGGTGTTGCACAATATGTAATTGATCAATAATTGACCAACTCAACTTGTTTATTTATTTAGTAATGTTTTATTTATTCATTTAATTGGTTAGTCAACATTTGCCACAATGTACAGATGCAAACTGTGCAATGTGCCTTTCCACCAACTTAGTGTTTTTTATGCACATATAAAAAGACACCAACATAGAGCAAATTTTCAATATGCCTGTGGAATGCAGAAGTGCCCTTGTACATTTAAGAAATTCTCCTCGTTTAGGTCTCATATGAACAGAAATCACAGGCAGTCACAAAAACAAGATAACGTTATACATAGGCATCCACAGGCGAACCTCCACTGTCAGGTCCTAGGGTGTGCATTTGTGGCTTGTAATTTTTCAGAGCTGTGCTTCCACTTGCGAATTCATATTAGAGATGGTAGAAAACAGTTTGCTGTCCAGTTGAAGGCTGCTTGAAATATTTTAGAGTGAGAACATCATTCACCACTCATATATCGCGGAAGCATAAGCAGCCAGGTCCAGTGCAGCAGTCTTGTCTCCACAAACTGGGTGAGACAGCAACACCAACAGATCTGTCTCTTGATGGTCAACTACCTCCTATAGATCTGTGCATTAATAGTGAGGTACCGTCTACATCATCTTTTCAAAGGTCATATAAATACTGATGAAGAGGCTTTTTTACATAACTTGGCTCTGTTTTTACCTAAAGATGCAAGGCAAAATGTTGTTACCTGCCAGTACAATTCAATCAATTATCGAGGAATTTCAAGCAGTTCATGTTGATGGAATGCAGGCCATGCTTGTTTAGACTAAAAGAAAAGCTGTTATCATCATCAGATATACCATCATGTGACATAGACAAACTTATTGATGAACTGGTTACACAAGATCTTTTAAATTTTGTACAATGAGGGTCAGTTAAAGTCTGATAAAAACCAGAAAACACTTCTTCAAACAAAAGTTTAACTTTGTTGAGCCAAAACAGATATACCTGGGCACTGACACAGCTGGTAAAGAAACGCTTTTGTCAGTATGTGCCAGTTAAAGAAACCCTTGCATCTCTGTTTAGGCAAACATCAGTGAGGGAACAGTACAACCAGTCAAAAAAATGCTTGATTCTGCTGACAAAGTGATGGAGGACATAAAGGATGGCACATGCAGCAAGCAAAATGCAATCTTTCATGAGCATCCATCATCATTATCAATTATGTTGTACCAGGATGCATTTGAAGTTGTAAATCCACTTGGCTCGGGTAAAAAGAAACATAAAATCCTGGCAGTGTATATGACCCTAGGTGAGATTCTGCCACAGTACCGCTCATTAGTTGACCCAATGCAGCTTGTTTTACTGTGTAGAGATGAGGACTTTAAACAGTTTGGTCAGCAGAAGGTCTCCCAGAGGATTCTGGATTTCAGTCTGTAGATGGCACTATTCTTAAAGCAGGGCTAATTGTCATTTGTGGGGATAATCTTGGGTCTCATTGTATAGGTGACTTTTCTGAAATTTCAGTACCAACAAGTATTTCTGTCGGTACTGTCTAATTGACAGAGACACTTTTCGCCAACAACCTTTAAATCTTGGCCTAAAAAGAACAAACAGAAATTATGCGCATAGTGGTGATCAGCTCACAACTACTGATCAATGTATGGTAGATGGCATCAAATTTCAATTCAGTTTTCAATTCCCTTAATTATTTTCATGTGTGTGGTGGACTACCTCCATGCTTAGGACATGATTTTATTTGAAGGTATTGTGGCTAATGACTTGGCAGTTTACATAAAACATTTGGTCACTGTTGAAAAAGCACTTCACCTACAATGAGCTGAATAGAGCCATTACACAATTCAGGCATTTAGGAAGTGACTCTCACAATGCACCATGTGCTGTTAAAGCTGATGGCCGACGACTTGGTGGTTCAGCTACACAGAATTGGTGTCTCTCGAGGCTCTTACCAATTTATGTAGGAAGTAAAATCGAAAACCCAATTGATAGTGATGTTTGGCAATTGTGCCTTAAACTAAAAGAAATGGTTGAGCTGATTTGTGCTCCAAAAATTAGTCATAATGACATTTGGCTACCTCAAGTTTTTAACACAAGAATATGTCTCTGTAAGAAGCTCCTTGTTTCCTTATGAGAGTCTGAAAGCAAAGCATCATTACTTGTTGCACTATGCTGACCTTATACTTCATTTTGGACCATTGATTCACCTGTGGACCCTTAGGTTTGAAAAGTAAAACATTCCCTATTTTAAGAACTGTGCAAGAAAACTGCACAATTTTTGCATCTTTGTAAAACCCTTGGCAGAAAGGCACCAGATGCTACTCAGTCCTATCTAGCTTGTGGCCAGTTATTTCCTCCTAAAATTCAATCTGTCAGTGAAACACATATACACAATACCCAGTTATATAATACAAAAAATACAGACTGCAATAAGGGCAGCTAACTGTGTCACTCAAAGTACTTCAGAGGTATCAGGAGTTGTTTATAAAGGAACCAAATATACCAATGGCCTTGTTGTTGTTGTAGACCACAACAGCTGTGGGTATATCTTTGGAAAAATATCACTGATACTCATTAGTCCAACCGATGTCCACTTTGTTGCTGAATTGTATGAATCTGTGCTTTTGTCTGACCTTGGAGTTTCACGCCTCTGCAAAAATATGATCCGAAGTATGTGTGTGTTAATGCTGACAGTCTGTTGGATTACTATCCCCTTCCAGTGTATAAAGTGGCAGGCATTTCTGTGGTGTCATTACATCATCACTCAGTGTGTTCTTTTTAACTTCAGACACAGAGCAGATACAACAAGAAATCAAAAGAGTTCTCCCAGAATTTGATGTCAACAAACTTCAAGATGTGGTCAATCATCTTTTGTTTTGTGGTGGGTGTTCAGAAGACACAGGATCTTGCGCTAGTAGAGGTAACAGATCTTCAGGACTTCTTATTCCCTATACAGTGTCGAAAACTACTAATGGACTTCAAACAAAGAGGTAAGACAAAAAATGCTGCTAAAACCATGTTTGTCCTCATTATTTTCACCATTATGATCCTTTAAATTTGTAAGCTGTTTGTTTGAGCTGTTTTAAATGAAATCAACTTGCACTGACATACAGTATCTTAAAATATGCCATTTTTGTTAAAACAAGTCTTATTGTTTTTTTTCTAAGGCATGTTTCTAAAATCTGGCTGAGCCCTATCTGTGAAACCAGGCCGTATAGTCTATTAAGTGTATACAACTTTTTCACTTTGTTACTCTGTATTTTTCAAAGCATCTAGAGGCCAAGTGGATGAAATGCCAATTGAGATCACATTCACCCCATTACCACCACACGACTCACTATCTGAACAGCCATCCACTTCTCACACTCCTTCAAATTCTGATTGGCTCAGTATATATATATATATATATATATATATATTTCGGTATAGTTACATTCGTATGTGGCACAAATAGGTTTCTAACAACATTATGGAGAGTAAATAAAAAAAAAATGTTTACATTTTGTGTAAGACTATCCCTTTAATGCACTAATTTTTATTTAAATAATTAAATAAAGCTATTAAAAAAACCTTTTTAAAGGGACAATTGGTAAGTTTTTGCTGAGTAATCTTTTTTTTTTTTATGTTGTTTTCAAGGAAACCTCCACCAAGATGTCAATAGAGACTGAGCAAACCCTCCCCAGCCACACCAAGGCTCATCATGCTTGGTAAGCATAAAATATATAATAAACCACCTATATTGTTTCTTTGCAGTTTTTATGGTGACTTTTCATATTTCAGGAGATAAACTTCTAACTTCATCTAAGTGGATGGTCAGCATTGAGGGGAAAGTGACACATTGCATTGAAGAGAAGCTTGGATTTTGCTGCAGCACCTCTCTGCGCTTTTTGGTTGCTTTTATGTTTTTAATATTGAGTACCAGGAGTCAGCCAGTGCCACACTTGAGCTAATTCAAAGGTAAGTGTTAAAAATCATTATGTCCAATCATGGTTTTATTTAAGAATGGCTAGTCCAAATACACACGGGAACAACTACTGTTTTGAAACTTTTTTTTATGTATTTGTTGTTGTACTTGGTTCTCATAATACAGTTTGATTTTTTTTTTTTTTTACTAACTGATAAAATTCTAAAATTGATGTTGTCTGATTTAAGGATTAGGTTCTTTGTGAGGATTAATTCTGAGGGGACAAAGTGTGCTGCAAAATCTGGAACTAGCCGCAAAACTGGGTCTACCGTTAAAAGAAAGGTTCAAAATGTGAATCCACATGTCCATACATTTTTGCAGAGCCTTACCGAATTTGAATGGAAAACATCTAATTAAGTAAGCAAAAGCAGTATTTATTAAGACTTTCATTATAAAGACATAAACTGGTAATTTAATTTTTGTTGAATTATTACAGGTTTGGAACAACATGTGGGTCAATGGTGACTGAGTATTATATTTTGGGTGGTGTATATTTTTTATTTGTTTTGTTTTGTTTTTTGGTTATAATTTTTATATTGTGGTGATGTGATGTAATTATTTTGCCAGTTATGTTGGAAATATGCCAGATAAATTGCCAGAATTCACTAAAATGCACTGGCTTTGTTAATTTTTATTTATTTATTTGTGTATGTGTGTGTGTATGATATTGTAAAGGAAGAAAACATTATTTCTATTTGGTTATAATTTTATTGTAAATATTGATTTCTTTAATTTGCTTTTGTATTGAAAATATGCTTGATGACTTAAGTTACTAAAATACACTGGCGTTGTTGTTTATTTTATTTTACTTTTGTTATTATATTGTTAAGGAAAAAGAATGCTTGTATTTTGTTTATAATTTTTACTGAGGTTGTAAGATGTTATTTAGCCAGTTCTATAGATAATGTGGTTGTTTTATTGTTATTTGTTTTCATTTTAGTATATGTTCTGATTTGTTTAATTTTGTGATATATTTCATGTTATGTATTTGTTTTCCCCAAATTAATAAAATATATTTGTATGAACATTTTATATGCTTTCTCTTTTAAAAAAGAAAATAAGAATATTGTAGTCATTCTGGTGTTACACAAATATTATATACAGTAAATTTATATGCAGTATTATACTGATGGTTTCGTGTCATTACAGTAAATACTGCCACACTCCTGCCAGTTATTCACTGTACTTTCTTTATTTACAGTAAAATACTGGCAACACTGTTGCCAGTTAGTCACTGTAATGGTTCAGTTACAGTAAAATACTGGCAAAACTGTTGCCAGTTAGTCACTGTAATGGTTCAGTTACAGTAAAATACTGGCAACACTGTTGCCAGTTAGTCACCGTAATGGTTCAGTTACAGTAAAATACTAGCAACACTGTTGCCAGTTAGTCACCGTAATGGTTCAGTTACAGTAAAATACTAGCAACACTGTTGCCAGTTAGTCACTGTTAAAGATTCATTACAGCAACTAGCTGGCAACAGTGTTGCCAGTATTTTACTGTAAAAAAAACCCGGTAAGGTCTAACAGTCCACTATATTTAAAAAAAAAAAAAAAAAAAAAAAAAAAAAAAACTAAAGCAAGCATAGGCTGCTGCGTGCATGGTTTTGCATGCCAGCAAAGACCACTGCAATTAAGATTTCTAAAAGACATCTCAGTTCATCGCAATCTCACAAATCTCTGTTATAACATAATGCATAATGAATCTTTCATAATGTTTACAATTCGTGTGTTATAACGAAAGGATTCGTGAGCACGCAAATTTCAGCACTGCATTGTTCAGCGATGCAAACACGTTTTTATAGCCTAAACAGAACTCTGCATAAGCTTGCACCTGGTAATAACTGAACCAACTGTTAGACCTTACCGGGTTTTTTTACAGTAAAATACTGGCAACACTGTTGCCAGCTAGTTGCTGTAATAAATCTTTAACAGTGACTAACTGGCAACAATGTTGCCAGTATTTTACTGTAACTGAACCATTACGGTGACTAACTGGCAACAGTGTTGCCAGTATTTTACTGTAACTGAACCATTACGGTGACTAACTGGCAACAGTGTTGCCAGTATTTTACTGTAACTGAACCATTACAGTGACTAACTGGCAACAGTTTTGCCAGTATTTTACTGTAACTGAACCATTACAGTGACTAACTGGCAACAGTGTTGCCAGTATTTTACTGTAAATAAAGAAGTACAGTGAATAACTGGCAGGAGTGTTGGCAGTTATTTACTGTAATGACACGAAACCACTCAGTATAATACTGCATATAAATTTACTGTATATAATATTTGTGTAACACCAGAATGACTACAATATTCTTATTTTCTTTTTTAAAAGAGAAAGCATATAAAATGTTCATACAAATATATTTTATTAATTTGGGAAAAACAAATACATAACATGAAATATATCACAAAATTAAACAAATCAGAACATATACTAAAATGAAAACAAAAAAACAAAAAAACAACCACATTATCTATAGAACTGGCTAAATAACATCTTACAACCTCAGTAAAAATTATAAACAAAATACAAGCATTCTTTTTCCTTAACAATATAATAACAAAAGTAAAATAAATAAACAACAACGCCAGTGTATTTAAGTCATCAAGCATATTTTCAATACAAAAGCAAATTAAAGAAATCAATATTTACAATAAAATTATAACCAAATAGAAATAATGTTTTCTTCCTTTACAATATCACACACACACACACACATACACAAATAAATAAATAAAAATTAACAAAGCCAGTGCATTTTAGTGAATTTTAGCAATTTATCTGGCATATTTCCAACATAACTGGCAAAATAATTACATCACATCACCACAATATATAAAATTATAACCAAAAAACAAAACAAAACAATAAAAAATATACACCACCCAAAATATAATACTCAGTCACCATTGACCCACATGTTGTTCCAAACCTGTAATAATTCAACAAAAATTAAATTACCAGTTTATGTCTTTATAATGAAAGTCTTAATAAATACTGCTTTTGCTTAATTAATTAGATGTTTTTCCATTCAAATTCGGTAAGGCTCTGCAAAAATGTATGGACATGTGGATTCACATTTTGAACCTTTCTTTTAACTGTAGACCCAGTTTTGCGGCTAGTTCCCAGATTTTGCAGCACACTTTGTCCCCTCAGAATTAATCCTCACAAAGAACCTAATCCTCAAATCAGACAACATCAATTTTAGAATTTTATCAGTTAGTAAAAAAAAAAAAATCAAACTGTATTATGAGAACCAAGTACAACAACAAATACATAAAAAAAAGTTTCAAAACAGTAGTTGTTCCCGTGTGTATTTGGACTAGCCATTCCTTAAATAAAACCATGATTGGACATAATGATTTTTAACACTTACCTTTGAATTAGCTCAAGTGTGGCCCTGGCTGACTCCTGGTACTCAATATTAAAAACATAAAAAGCAACCAAAAAGCGCAGAGAGTGCTGCAGCAAAATCCAGCTTCTCCGTCAATGCAATGTGTCACTTTCCCCTCAATGCTGACCATCCACTTAGATGAAGTTAGAAGTTTATCTCCTGAAATATGAAAAGTCACCATAAAAACTGCAAAGAAACATATAGGTTGTTTATTATATATTTTTATGCTTACCAAGCATGATGAGCCTTGGTGTGGCTGGTAGGGTTTGCTCAGTCTCTATTGACATCTTGGTGGAGGTTTCCTTGAAAACAACATAAAAAAAAAAAAGATTACTCAGCAAAAACTTACCAATGGTCCCTTTAAAAAGTTTTTTTTAATAGCTTTATTTAATTATTTAAATAAAAATTAGTGCATTAAAGGGATAGTCTTACACAAAATGTAAACATTTTTTTTTTATTTACTCTCCATAATGTTGTTAGAAACCTATTTGTGCCACATACGAATGTAACTATACCGAAATATATAATATATATCTATATATATATATATATATATATATATATATATATATATATATATATATATACTGAGCCAATCAGAATTTGAAGGAGTGTAAGAAGTGGATGGCTGTTCAGATAGTGAGTCGTGTGGTGGTAATGGGGTGAATGTGATCTCAATTGGCATTTCATCCACTTGGCCTCTAGATGCTTTGAAAAATACAGAGTAACAAAGTGAAAAAGTTGTATACACTTAATAGACTATACGGCCTGGTTTCACAGATAGGGCTCAGCCAGATTTTAGAAACATGCCTTAGAAAAAACAATAAGACAAAAAATGGCATATTTTATAGATACTGTATGTCAGTGCAAGTTGATTTCATTTAGGGTGTGTGGTGTCTTTTTCAAACAGCTCAAACAAAACAGCTTACAAATTTAAAGGATCATAATGGTGAAAATAATGAGGAAAAACATGGTTTAGCAG
Source organism: Cyprinus carpio (assembly GCF_018340385.1). Lineage (NCBI taxonomy): Eukaryota > Metazoa > Chordata > Actinopteri > Cypriniformes > Cyprinidae > Cyprinus > Cyprinus carpio. Next base: position 9,640,650 of record NC_056621.1, read on the forward strand.
CATTTTTTGTCTTACCTCTTTTGTTTGAAGTCCATTAGTAGTTTTTCGACACTGTATAGGGAATAAGAAGTCCTGAAGATCTGTTACCTCTACTAGCGCAAGATCCTGTGTCTTCTGAACACCCACCACAAAACAAAGATGACTGACCACATCTTGAAGTTTGTTGACATCTAATTCTGGGAGAACTCTTTTGATTTCTTGTTGTATCTGCTCTGTGTCTGAAGTTAAAAAGAACACACTGAGTGATGTAATGACACCACAGAAATGCCTGCCACTTTATACACTGGAAGGGGATAGTAATCCAACAGACTGTCAGCATTAACACACACATACTTCGGATCATATTTTTGCAGAGAGTGAACTCCAAGGTCAGACAAAAGCACAGATTCATACAATTCAGCAACAAAGTGGACATCGGTTGGACTAATGAGTATCAGTGATATTTTTTCCAAAGATATACCCACAGCTGTTGTGGTCTACAACAACAACAAGGCCATTGGTATATTTGGTTCCTTTATAAACAACTCCTGATACCTCTGAAGTACTTTGAGTGACACAGTTAGCTGCCCTTATTGCAGTCTGTATTTTTGTATTATATAACTGGGTATTGTGTATATGTGTTTCACTGACAGATTGAATTTTAGGAGGAAATAACTGGCCACAAGCTAGATAGGACTGTAGCATCTGGTGCCTTTCTGCCAAGGTTTTACAAAGATGCAAAAAATTGTGCAGTTTTCTTGCACAGTTCTTAAAATAGGAATGTTTACTTTCAAACCTAAGGGTCCACAGGCGAATCAATGGTCCAAAATGAAGTATAAGGTCAGCATAGTGCAACAAGTAATGATGCTTTGCTTTCAGACTCTCATAAGGAAACAAGGAGCTTCTTACAGAGACATATTCTTGTGTTAAAAACTTGAGGTAGCCAATCTCATTATGACTAATTTTTGGAGCACAAATCAGCTCAACCATTTCTTTTAGTTTAAGGCACAAATTGCCAAACATCACTATCAATTGGGTTTTCGATTTTTACTTCCTACATAAATTGGTAAGAGCCTCAAGAGACACCAATTCTGTGTAGCTGAACCACCAAGTCGTCGGCCATCAGCTTTAACAGCACATGGTGCATTGTGAGAGTCACTTCCTAAATGCCTGAATTGTGTAATGGCTCTATTCAGCTCATTGTAGGTGAAGTGCTTTTCAACAGTGACCAAATGTTTTATGTAAACTGCCAAGTCATTAGCCACAATACCTTCAAATAAATCATGTCCTAAGCATGGAGGTAGTCCACCACACACATGAAAATAATTAAGGGAATTGAAAACTGAATTGAATTTGATGCCATCTACCATACATTGATCAGTAGTTGTGAGCTGATCAACACTATGCGCATAATTTCTGTTTGTTCTTTTTTAGGCCAAGATTTAAAGGTTGTTGGCGAAAAGTGTCTCTGTCAATTAGACAGTACCGACAGAAATACTTGTTGGTACTGAAAATTTTCAGAAAAGCCACCTATACAATAAGACCCAAGATTATCCCCACAAATGACAATTAGCCCTGCTTTAAGAATAGTGCCATCTACAGACTGAAATCCAGAATCCTCTAAATATTTTAGATCAAACCAAGGCTGGAAAATACTGCTGACCAAACTGTTTAAAGTCCTCATCTCTACACAGTAAAACAAGCCTGCATTGGGTCAACTAATGAGCGGTACTGTGGCAGAATCTCACCTAGGGTCATATACACTGCCAGGATTTTATGTTTCTTTTTACCCGAGCCAAGTGGATTTACAACCTTCAAATGCATCCTGGTACAACATAATTGATAATGATGATGGATGCTCATGAAAGATTGCATTTTGCTTGCTGCATGTGCCATCCTTTATGTCCTCCATCACTTTGTCAGCAGAATCAAGCATTTTTTGACTGGGTTGTACTGTACCTGTTCCCCACTGATGTTTGCCTAAACAGAGATGCAAGGGTTTCTTTAACTGGCACATACTGACAAAAGCGTTCTTTACCAGCTGTCTCAGTGCCCAGGTATATCTGTTTTGGCTCAACAAAGTTAAACTTTTGTTTGAAGAAGTGTTTTCTCTTTGGTTTTATCAGACTTTAACTGACCCTCATTGTACAAAGTTAAAAGATCTTGTGTAACCAGTTTCATCAATAAGTTTGTCTATGTCACATGATGGTATATCTGATGATGATAACAGCTTTTCTTTTAGTCTAACAAGCATGGCCTGCATTCCATCAACATGAACTACTTGAAATTCCTCGATAATTGATTGAATTGTACTGGCAGGTAACAACATTTTGCCTTGCATCTTTAGGTAAAACAGAGCCAAGTTATGTAAAAAAGCCTCTTCATCAGTATTTATATGACTTTGAAAACATGATGTAGACGGTACCTCACTATTAATGCACAGATCTATAGGAGGTAGTTGACCATCAAGAGACAGATCTGTTGGTGTTGCTGTCTCACCCAGTTTGTGGAGACAAGACTGCTGCACTGGACCTGACTACTTATGCTTCCGCGATATATGAGTGGTGAATGATGTTCTCACTCTAAAATATTTCAAGCAGCCTTCAACTGGACAGCAAACTTTTCTACCATCTCTAATATGAATTCGCAAGTGGAAGCACAGCTCTGAAAAATTACAAGCCACAAATGCACACCCTAGGACCTGACAGTGGAGGTTCGCCTGTGGATGCCTATGTATAACGTTATCTTGTTTTTGTGACTGCCTGTGATTTCTGTGCATATGAGACCTAAACGAGGAGAATTTCTTAAATGTACAAGGGCACTTCTGCATTCCACAGGCATATTGAAAATTTGCTCTATGTTGGTGTCTTTTTATATGTGCATAAAAAAACACTAAGTTGGTGGAAAGGCACATTGCACAGTTTGCATCTGTACATTGTGGCAAATGTTGACTAACCAATTAAATGAATAAATAAAACATTACTAAATAAATAAACAAGTTGAGTTGGTCAATTATTGATCAATTACATATTGTGCAACACCCAAGGGATGTAACTGAAAGTTGTGACAAGAGGCTCAAAACTCAGCTAACCATATAGCTTTCTGGAACCAAGTGAGTCTAAGAACAAATAATAACGATTTAACTTCACATAAAGTATTCTAGAAACCTCACTTATATTTGAACAGTTTACTTACTCGTTGTGGAAGGTTCCATTTTAAGGTTTAAAACGTGAAAACGCTGCAACTAGTTGACTAACGATGCACGCTGAAAAGTAAACAAATGACTTGACCACCAGGCTGCCTTAAAGGGGCAACACCTTCGCGTTTAGGATAAGGCAGTCAGTGCGTGCGTATGTGTGTGTTAATACATAAATCCTTGGTTTCTGTCTGAATATGTGTACACTTCACAATATAATGTGACGTAATGCACTCGAGTAGTTTCGGAGGACAGTAATTACTGATTAATGTTACAGTTGGTTCCCGTAATGGGTACATAGAGTAATTTACTGTAATTTATTATTTGAGCTGCATAAATTCTTAAAGATGCACCTCATATTACAGTAAAATACTGTTCCCAGATGATACAGCAAAACACTGGCTATTTTACAGATATTTACCCTAGAAAATACAGGCCTGCGCCCCTATTAACGTTTTTGCTGCTTTTGTGCAATAGATGTATAACAATTTATTTGTTTTTGATAATTTATGTTTAGATATTTCTATTTTGCGGTAGTCGCGTGAATCATATGATAATCCCGCACTCCCGCACAGAGTGTCTTCCTGCTCGCACCACACTCGCTCGTCTTGTCCCGCGCTCTGTTGTGTGTCGGGGTTCTCGTGGGAGCAATTCTCTAATCCACTGGCACTTGACTCGACAGTGCCTGTGCCACATCCTTTTTAATCTTTAGATTACAAAACACTCTGCATTCTGTCAGCAATGTAACGCAGCAGTAATATATAGAGAACTCGGCTTGTAACTATACTCTATTTACTATTTAGAAAAATTATAACGCGTTATAAAAAAGTAAACAAATTACAGTAACGTTACTGCCCAACACTGAACAGAACCCACTACAGATTTTAGTCTTTTTAGCAAACATAATAGCTAAAATTTTATAATCATTGTTAAGCAAGAAATGGGATGCCAATAGTCAATTAAAAGTAAATCTTTTTTAGGTTTCGGAAATAAAGTAATTAAGCCCTGAGTGAGAGTCTGGGGGAGACCCTCATTCTGTATGTGTAACGAGGAGTCAGAGACATTCAGATCCATATGCAGTAGTTTATTATCGAGAATGGTCAAACAGGCAGAGATCAGAAATCAGCATCAGGTATGTCAGGGGATATCCAAAATCAGAAACAGACACACGCAGAGGTCAGGGCAGGCAGCAGAGAATACAATCGGTATAAACAACCCAAGATCAAACATGGAAGGATCAAACACAAGGAGAAACGCTCAGAATTGACAGACTGAGCTAGAACAAGACTTCGCAATCATTGAGAGTCCAAACACAGTTTATATAGGGGAGTGGTAATGGGGAACACCTGGTGGTGATTAGACCTAAGCACGGGATTATGGGAAATAGACACCAAATGCAAGAGTCCTGAGTGGAGTGCCCTCTACTGGAGTTCATGGGCACTCCAGCTGATGATCGTGACATAGCCCCCCCCCCCCCCATTGAGTGGCTTCCAGATGCTCCTACCTGAGAACAGACCAGAGTTCAGGTGGGAGGTGGAGCGGAGGTGGAACAGGGGAGGGATGGAGGGCCAGGTCCCACGTGGAATTGGATTGGCCGGGGACCGAGGCAGTGCCAAAAGAGAAGGAAGCCAGGGGTGGCGCAGGTGGAACAGGAGCCCACCGGGGTTGCGCAGGCATAGTAAACGGGGGACAGAAGCCCACCAGGGCGGAGCAGAGGACCACCACAGCCGAGCAGACGAGACAGATGCCCACCAGGGCGGAGCAGAGGACCACCACAGTCGATCAGAAGGGACTGAAACAGAGAACAAAAACAGATTAATGTCAGCCTCCGTGGCTGTGATAAGGCGGGTAGAAAGCTTACAAACGGCCTCCATAGCCGTGACAGGGCAGGCAGAGAGTTCACAGATGGCCTCCATAGCAGTGGCAGGACAGAACGAGAGTTCATAAACGGCCTCCATTGCCGTGACAACAATCCAAAGTCAGACACGGGAGATAAACAATCCAAAGTCAGACACGGGAGGGAGTTGGTGGATGTCCTCCGTGGCTGTGACAGGACAAGCAGTGAGTTCCTGAGCGGCCTTCGTGGCCATAACAGGACAGGCAAATGAGTTTATGGATGGAAACTACTGACACCTCCGAAGGTTCTGCAGCAGTAGCCGCCACCTCTGGAGGTTCGACAGCAGTACCAGGCTCCTTGACAGCAACACAACAGGCTGAGAGAATATTGCTTGGTGCAAACAGACAGGATGTTTAAATTACAGGAAGTAATTTAAATATCAAAAAAGATTTCTGTCATCTCTTGAGATAGTCTTACAATCTTTAAAACTACAGAAAAAGTACGGGCTGCTCTTCAGAATTTTTTTTTTTTTATATATAGATTACTGTAAAATTTAGCTCAGAAAATGTGCAATCGAGGATTATTAGTGACTGTCCCCTCAATATTAAGAGTTTCAATTAGTGAAGTACTTAGGTGACTCTTTTCTAATATGAAAAAATCCTCCAGACACTTTTGTCTAGATCTAATATAAGCACCCTTTGCCCTATAAGTGTACATCTCATCTAATTTAGACTGCAGGTCAGCTCACTCAAGATTCAGAAAACAACTCTGGGGGTTTAGAAGAAAGTATTACAATTTATTGCAGTATTGCAAATAGACATCACCTTATTTTCTTCTGCTCTCTTAAGTTTAGCTAAATTACTACTAAATTTTCTAAAATATTTACTCATTTCAAACTTCAACAGCTCCCTCTGGCAACAGTATGAACCTAACACTAAAGCTCTTCTCCAGTACTGCTCAATCAATAATGTAATATTCTTCTTAACATCTTCAAAACGGAGAAGAGAATTGTTCAATTTCCAATAAGAAGAAGATGAGCTGAGATCAAGGGATGCAGAAACTAAGGACGGCACTGTGATCTGTAAGAGGTGTAGCATGAATGCTGACTGATTTATAACTATTTGCTAGGCTTTGGGAAATGAGCCAGTAATCTATTCGGGACTGATTAAAACGGTCCTTGCTGCTCCACATATAGAGTCTCTGCTGTGGATACATTTCTCTCCATATATCAATAACACAATAACGCAACATGAAATTATTCATAATTAGACTTATAGAAGCAGCTCTAGGGGGAAACCTAAATCACTATTTAAAACAATATTGAAATCCCCACCTAAAACAAGAACAGCATTGGGGTATTTATTTAACCAGTACTGTATATTTTAACGGATCATGTCCATTAAAGTGGTATTTTCTATAGAAGTATTGTACCCATACACATTTAGTAAAACTTAGATAGTCTAACCAAGTGAAACCACTCATAAGAGAAAATGACCCTTGGGATCACTGACAATGTGTAGAATCTCACCAGCAAATAATTTTTTTAATGGTGACACCTGCTGATCGCTTTGTACCATGCAACATCCATACATCACTGCCCCACTAGGACCTCCAAAATTTAACATCGTCCTGTGTGGAATGGGTTTCTTGAAAAAAAAGCAGAAGTCTGATCCATGATTTTTAACAAACAAAAAGAGGGCTTTTTGCGCTTCACATTAAAAAGCATCAACAAGTGCTAAATAGGCTGGCAACATTCTAGAAGCATGTTCACGTTTGATAACAACACTTAGCTAACATTTAAAAAACTCTACATAGATTCAAAAAACGTCCAGTCTGCCTCAAACTTCACGTTTGATTAGAGTCCTGGCTCAAACCACACATAAAACACTACATACATTTCCTGAAGACATCTACATGCTCATATTTGGTTATAGTTATAGCGCCACCTACTGGCAACAGGAAGTGACATGTTTTACACTGTTATGTACTATTAGTAACACAGTAAAATATGCCATTGTGTGCTAAACATGCTAGAAATATGCTCAAACATGCTAGCAACACTTACTAAGTGCTAAAGCATGAATCAGGAAGTTGTTGTAACTCATGCGTACAATGCCCAATCTGCCCCAAACTTCACACGTTTTATAACAGTTCTGGCCTGAACACATCTAAAGGCCAATATTAAATCATAATTATAGTGCCACCTGCTGGCAACAGGAAATATCTTGTTTCACACTAACTTAAACATGCAATGTCTGATCTGCCCTAAACTTCACATGTTTTATAAGAGTCCTGCCCTTAACACATCGTAATGCCAATATTTCAGTTATAATCATACCACCACCTGCTGGCAACAGGAAATGACTTGTTTTAAAACTAACTTGAACATGCAATGTCCCATCTGCCCCAAATTTCACATGTTTGATAAGAGACCTGGCCTGGTCCTCACCCCAAAATGAAAATATTTTGTCATTAATCACTTACCCCCATGTCATTCCAAACCTGTCAAAGCTCTTTTGTGTTATCCGCGCCATTTTTGTTGTTCTACGTGTTGGATGTTGTTTGTATACCAAGATGGCGCCGAGCATGGCGGCTGTGTTGCGAGCTCCGAGTAAACTTTGCAGTTTTTCGTTTGTTTTACTTGTTTTTTTGTTGTTCTACGTGTTGGATGTTGTTTGTATAACTGTCTACGACAGACACACGCTTCTAAACATTGGTTCCTACGTCGCGGAACGCAAACCGGACTTTGAGTTCTTGAACGCTGCCGCTTTGTTTACAGACACCGCATCAGAGCCCTTTGTCTGGGCCGCATGGTCGCGACAGAGGAAACGCCGCCGGAAAAAGAAGGAAGAGAGCCGGCGTCCTCGTCAGACTCAGACGTCGTCCCCTCCGACCTCCTCTCCCATCCATTTTGCTGGCTAACGTTCAGTCACTGGACAACAAACTTTGCGAACTGCGGGCACGTATCTCATACCAACGAAAGACAAGGGACTGCTGCATTATTTGCCTCACAGAAAACCTGGATGTCTGCAGTGGTTCCAGACTCAGCCATCGAGCTTACGGGGTTCTCCGTGCACCGCTCGGACAGAACGAAAGAGCTCACAGGGAAAAGCAGAGGTGGGGGGGTTTGTTTCTTTATCAACAACTCGTGGTGTGATGAAAGGAACCTACACTCTATTAAATCCTTCTGCTCCCCTGATCTGGAATTTCATATGCTTCTGTGTCGACCATTCTGGCTACCGAGGGAATTCACAGCGGTCATAATCACCGCTGTTTTACATTCCCCCTCAAGCCAACACAGACCAGGCACTCAAGGAACTGTATGGGAATATAAGTGAGCAGGAAACCGCGTACCCAGATGCAGCGTTTATTGTTATGGGGGACTTTAACAAAGCCAACTTCAGAACAATAGGTCCGAAATATTTTCAACACATCACCATCAACACGCGTGATGATCGTGCACTGGACCACTGCTACTCTCCTTTCCGGGACGCCTACAAATCTTTCCCACGCCCACCTTTCGGCAAATCGGATCACTCTTCCATTCTTCTGCTGCCTGCTTATAGGCAGAAACTGAAACGGGAAGCACCCGTCCTCAGGACAATTCAATGCTGGTCAGACCAATCAGACGCTATACTACAGGACTGTTTTGATCACGTGGACTGGGACATGTTCCGGGCAGCGTCTGATGACGACATAGAGGCGTACTCAGAAACTGTAACGTGTTTCATCAGGAAGTGTGTAGAAGATGTAGTGCCGACAAAAACAATCCGTATCTACCCCAACCAAAAACCGTGGATTAATAGCAATGTTCGAGCAGCCTTGTCAGTGCGGACATCCGCTTTTAAATCCGGAAATGCTGATGATCCCAAACAAACCAGTTACGATCTCAGGAAATCCATCAAAACTGCAAAAACACAATATAAAAACAAAGTTGAAGAACAATTCAACACCAACGATGCAAGAGGCATGTGGCAGGGAATCAAAAACATCACAGACTTTAAAGGGAATAAACCAGCTACTGTGAACATTGCCGCCTCTCTACCGGACGAGCTTAATAACTTTTATGCTCGTTTCGAGGCTCACAACACCGCCCACACAGAGAGTGCTCCCGCCGCGGCTGCTGCAGAAGATGTGAGTGCACTCTCTGTCTCTGTCGCGGATGTAACCCGATCCTTCCGACATGTGAATATCCACAAGGCTGCGGGTCCTGATGGCATCCCAGGCCGTGTGCTCCGAGCATGCGCATTCCAACTAGCCGGTGTTTTTACAGACATTTTCAACCTCTCTCTCTGTCTGTCTGTGGTTCCCTCGTGCTTCAAAAAATCCACCATTGTGCCCATACCAAAGAAAAACAAAATCACATGCTTGAATGACTGGAGGCCCGTTGCTCTCACACCCATCTTCAGTAAGTGTTTTGAGAGACTCGTCAGAGACTACATCTGCTCTGTGCTGCCTGCCTCACTGGATCCACTACAATTTGCATATCTTAGAAACCGTTCTACAGACGATGCTATTGCTTTCACCCTACACACTGCTCTCTCCCACCTGGAAAATAAGAACACCTATATGAGAATGCTGTTTGTGGACTACAGCTCAGCATTTAACACCATAGTGCCTGCCACACTTGTTGCGAAGCTCCAGACTCTGGGACTAAACAGATCTCTGTGCAGCTGGATCCTGGACTTCCTAACAGGCAGAAGCCAGGTGGTCAGAATGGGCAACAACACTTCATCCCCGCTGACCCTCAACACTGGGGCTCCTCAGGGCTGTGTCCTCAGCCCGCTCCTGTACTCCCTGTACACACATGACTGTACAGCCACACACAGCTCCAACGTCATCATCAAATTCGCTGATGACACAACGGTGATAGGCCTGATCACCGACAACGATGAGAGAGACTGCCTACAGAGAGGAGGTGAGCACCCTGACTAAATGGTGTCAGGAGAACCACCTCTCACTCAACATCGACAAGACCAAGGAGCTGGTGGTGGATTTCAGGAGACAGAGCAGAGAACACACACACCCATCACCATCGACAAGACACCTGTGGAGCGGGTAAGCAGCTTCAAGTTCCTCGGTGTTAACATCAGTGAAGATCTCACCTGGTCTACACACACACTGATGCAGTGCTGAAGAACGGCACATCAACGCCTCTTCTTCCTGAGACGACTGAGGAAGTTTGAAATGAGCCCCAGCATCCTCAGATCATTCTACACCTGCACTATAGAGAGCATCCTGACGGGCTGCATCACTGCCTGGTTTGGAAACAGCACCGCTGGCAACCGCAAAGCTCTGAAAAGGGTCGTGCGAACTGCCAGCCACATTGTTGGAGGTGAGCTTCCCTCCCTTCCTCCAGGACATCTACACCAGGCGGTGTATAAGGAAATCCCGGAGGATCATCAGTGACTCCACCCATCCTTCCCACAGACTGCTCTCTCTGCTGCCCTCGGGAAGACGTCTCCGCAGCATCCGATCCCGCACTAGCCGACTGAGGGATAGCTTTTTCCCTCAGGCTATCAGACTTATGAACAGTCAGAACTAATACGCCCTACAGCATACTCCACAATATGGTATGCCACACACTGCACTTTAACTTTAACAGTTCAACCGAACGAACTATTGATACAATAATCTACCTGCTACCACTGGATTCCATCCAATGCACATCCATAACTTTTCTGTATCCAGCCCACGTACACTCTGTTGCACCTTAACATATTTTTCATGCGTATATATGTCTACATAATGTAGAATGTGTACATTCTGTGTATAGTGTATAATGTGTAGTGCTAACTGTATGTATGTACATATTGCGTAAAAACGTGTAGTGCTTACTGTAAGTATGTCCAATAGTACACTGTGTGTACTGAATATATGTATGTGCATACTGCATATTTTTCACCTGTTGAAGTTTGTATGCTTATATGTTAACTGTTTCTGCAATTTCTGGTGCACGCTCCCAAGAATTTCACTCACCAAGGCACATGTGCTGATCGAGATGTCATTCTCCCCCATATGAAAAAGTTGGGGTTAAGATTAAATTTGATTTGAAATAAAAAACAGTGCATCCTTGTGGCATGGACACAAAAGAGTATACACAGCATACTGTGATAGGAAGAGACACAGAAGAGACCGTTGACAAAGTAATTATTGAATTAAGTCGTTATTTTTGTTTTCTTCTCTTACCAAAAGTGTTCCTGTCACTTCATATAACCCAGATTCCACGTCTGATGGCAGATGGGAGTATTCTGATGACGACTTTCATGCCTTTTATGGCCTTGACACAGCTTTTTACGGGTTTGGAACGACATGGGGGTAAGTGATTAATGACAAAATTTTCATTTTGGGGTGGAGTATTTCTTTAAGGCCAATATTCATTTATAGTCATAGCGCCACCTGCTGGCAACACAAAATTACTTGTTTTACCCTAACTTAAACAAGTAATGTCCAATCTGCCCCAAACTTCACATGTCTGGCAAGAGTCCTGGCCTGACGACATCTGCATGCCAATATTCAGTTATAATCATAGAGCCCCCAAAATATTTACCATTCACGGCGGTGAGCCCGGGTGTGTGGGCCCTCTCATATCTCCACCCAGCTTTAATTAGCCCAGGATCTATAAGTTTACTGAGTGACGTACAGTGACATCACTGGACTTTATTTTCCTTTTGCACCATTTCCCTTGGTTGTGTTGATTGTATTATTCTGTTCAGGTGTGCCTAGTTAATTATCTTGTTTGGTCTGAGTACTTATGTTCACTGTGAGTTTGTCTTTTGGTCTTGCGTCTACATGTCTTAAATGTTGCTGCACTAAATTGTGTTTGGATTTTACCCTTGTTGGATTAAAGACTTATAATATATAACCTTTAATTTTCATCATGTGCACTTTAAACACAGCGTAGCCGTGACACTTATAGACTTACTGTGTAGGTGGAGTCTGAGTGGGAAGCATTTAGCTTCAAAACTTGTGAAGAACTGTTTTTAAAGGTGCCATAGAAAAAAAAATCTATGATGTCATACTCGGGGAAGTCCCCCTGTAGCTGTAGCTGCTTTAGATACAATGTCAGCGCCAAAGAGCCATTAAAAAGTGTCGTGTGTTGGGATGCACCAAAGAAAATATAGGAGAATCCATAGACCCGCTGAGGACACGGTGGTTACATTTAATTTTCAAAGCAAACTGTCCTGGAAAAAATTGAAAAAGTCCCTATAATTTGTGCTAATCATTTTACACTGGACTGCCTCACAAACGAGGGTCAGTCCAACGCTGGAGTTGTGCAAAGGTTTCTTCTGAAAGAGAGATCAATACCAACGCCTTCCTGCGCAAACGTCCACTAATGCTGGCTTCACACATGCTACCAGAATGACTGTGAATAGGAATGTGGTAGTTGAAAAATTGCGTTTGGAAGCAAGTGGTGAGGTCGGTAACACGGTCACCACCAGTTAAAACCGTAACACCGGTAAATGCCCGCAAGCATGAGGTCTTGAAGCTCCGCACTCTTCTGAGAAGGGAGGCTGGGAGCACCAGCTCATTTTCATTTAAAGGGGACATACACATAAACAGCTAGTTTTGGCTCATCCCCCTAAAAGTGGCAATTTCAACAAGCTATAAAAAAAATTTATCTGTGGAGTATTTTAAGATAAAACTTCTCATACACACTCTAGGGGACATCAGAGAACAATTTAAAATATGCATTCTATGGGCACCTTTAAAGTCTTGGAATGTGTCTTTCAATATTTATCTGTAACATTTGAATTGCTGCTTGTGCAAAAACTTGGGTTGGGATGATTTTACCAAGTAGGACACATGTTTGGAAAATATTTGAAACATTTAAGGAGGATCTTTTTTTTAAATTTATCTTTACAATATGTTGAGTATTGTTGATGCATAACTCACTTTAAGGCTTAGTGTGGCCCAGATAATGTATATTTATGGTTTAATTGGTTAATTATTTGCTAAAAAATGTAACCATTCAAGTGTTTTCCAAATAAAATGGAAGTAGAAAGGTAACTATTATTTGTGATCATTAGTGTACCTATTTTTAATTTTAATTATTTCTCACTATTATTGTTTCTCACCCCTAAGTATTCACACTCTCATCAAAAGAAACCGGTGAAGCCATCAGTGAGGACCATCAAAGTGTGGCCAATGGGACCAGACTCTTTACTTCAGGACAGGTTTCAATACACAGACTGGAGTATGTTTGCTTCTCAGGCTGCCTGTGGCTCTCAAACGGACATTGATATCTATACCTCCTCTGTACTGGATTACATCAACACCACCATTGACAGTGTTACAACAAGAAACAGACCACAATGTACCCTAATCAGAAGCCATGGATGAACAAGGAGGTGTGACTCCTGCTGAAAGCCTGCAACACTGCCTTCAGATCAGATGACGCTCAGGCCTCAGCAAATCCAGGGCTAACCTGAGGAGGGGCATCAAAAAGGCCAAGTACTGCTACAAGCTAAAGGTAGAGGAACACTTTTCCAACTCTGACCCCTGACTCATGTGGCAGGGCATCCAGGTCATCAGTGACTTCACTCCAACGGTCACAGACGTCTCCTTCCTTAACGAGCTAAATTACTTTTATGCTCGCTTCAACAGTGACAGTAAAGAGACGGCCTACAAGATCACACTCCCAGCAGACCACCAACCCCTCAAACTCACCTCCACAGATGTCCACACTGCCTACAGGGCAGAGGTACAGCACCCGGCCACATGGTGCGCTGACAACAATGAAAACTGCTCAGTTGCTGACCGCAAGGCACTGCAGAGGGTGGTGAAAACCACCCAACGCATCACAGGGACAACACTACTTGCTATTGAGGACATCCAGAGAAAAACACTGCTTACTTCAAGCTCACAGCATTCTTAAGGATTCCTTTCACCCTGACCACAATCTGTTTAACCTCCTGTCCTCCGGGAGGTGCTTCAGGAGCCTCCGGACAAGGACCAGCAGACTCAGAAACAGCTTTTTTCCCTACAGCTGTCTCTTTACTACACACTCCTTCGCCCCTCCTCATCACTACATCTGGTTTACAATATAAATAAATAAAATAAAATAAAACTGTTTCTCAGTACTGAACATTTGCTCACTGGAATATTTTCTATGCACTTTTTTATGTCCATTGCACTAGTGTTCTGTACAGCTTAATGTATCGTCTTATACATATTCAAGTGTAAATGATGTTCAGATGTTTATAGTTTCTGCTTATATTGTACATACACTTATTACATAATCAATCTGTATAGTATGTTCATAGTACATCTATCTGTATATCATGCTGATAGTTTTTAAAAATCTGTAAATTATGTCCCATAGTACTGCTTTATCTGTATATTTATTGTACATTTATAACATATTGTAGACACTGTATATCCTGTACTTACTGCTTATTGCACTTCTGGTTAGATGCTAACTGCATTTCGTTGCCTTGTACCTTACATGTGCAATGACAATAAAAGTTGAATCTAATCTAATCCAATCTAATCTAATCCAGTCTAATCTAATCTAATCTAATCTAATCTAATCTAATCTAATATAAATAATGCCCTTTTCCATATAAAAAAGTGGATGAGTCTGTTAAGGAGAGTCACCATAAAAAAACAAACAACAAACAACAACAACAACAACAAAAAAAAAACAACCAAACAAAAAACAGCATATGCCAAACATCAAAGTAGCTGTGCACTATTTCTGAAGTGTTCTACAGCCATACGTTAGTTTTGTGAGAAGAACAAACAAATTATTCTTATAAATTGTTCAATGCAAATTATTATTATAAGCCATTATTCAATGACAATCTCTTCTGTTGACCTTCTACTAAAGTTTCTTATTTAAAGGGGAAGCTTGCTGATTTTCAACCAGGGTTGTAAACAAACCACGTTTAAGGAGTCCACACTTACATATAATAAACAGAGTAAAGGTTATGCGTATTTGGCATGCTGTCCGAGGGGAGGATTCCGAACTAGGAATTTTGGCCTGAACCCAGAGTATCCCTCTACACTTTAAGTCAAGGAACAGAGGTAAGTATGCTGTGTATATATAACACATCTCTTATCTTGTTAATTGGGTTTGACTACTGACTGTGCTCCTCTCGTGTTATATGAACGTGCTCCTCCCAAACTTTGTTAAAACATCATGTAATATTTCTGTGTTACCTGTCTGTATTTTGTTTGGTGTGGATCAAATTAAGGGATGTCAAGTACAGACCGTTTGTGATTACATAAATCACAATGACTGTCAGTCAGAGGAGAAACTTAACCTGTCATTTTGTTGTGGAGACTGTACCAGTTTTAGCAGGTGAGTGCGTAAAGATTCTGTTATGAAAACCTACATATGCAGTATACTTACATGAAACAGAACCTCTTTATGCCTACTTTACACTACAGGATTTTAAGTCCGATTTGATAGTTAATGAGCTCGCTGACAGGTGGGCTGTGATCAGAGGAAAATCAGCGGGTGATTGGTGCTCAACAATCTATATGTGTGAACTACACAACGACCCATCAAAGAGGGTTGCTGACACGTCGCTGACGCCAAACAAATATCTATAGCATGCCAAAGATCTGGAACGGCCGGCCGACTCTCTACATCACATGGTGTCAGGTGTGGTGACGAGCTACAGCCAATGAGAGTGCAAGGCATGGGTTGAGGTCACCGGGAAGAAAAACAACAGCAGCAGCATGGCTTAAAAAGTTTGGACAAATTAAATGGAGCTAAATTTTGTCAGAACAGATCATGGCACAACAGCTTGCAGCACTAATTTCTTCCTGACGACCATTTTCAAATAAACAACTCCTGTTTCACGTGTGTGTTCATGTCATTCCCGTTCAAATTATCGTGTGTGTTTTTTGTGACAAAACGTAGTTTAGGTACTGTATAGAGTCGTCGGGTGAGTTTAGTGTGTAACTTGTGTAGTGTGTAAACTCCCGGTTGTGGATCATTTAAACAGAGCCACATAGTGTGAACACCACAACGACTTAAAGACAGACAATAAAGTCATGTAGTCTGAACAACACAACAATCTGCCGACGCTTAAAGTCGTGTAGTGTGAACTTGGCTTTAAGTGACTGATTTGAAATGCTTTACATGTGTTTTTCCTCTCTTTCTCACATACAAAGGTACTCTGAACCTGGATTGTCCTCTTGTAGCTGTGAGGCAACTCGCTTATGTAACCACATAGTGAATCTTGGTTGCGTAAACGGAGACACAGTGACCTACACATACATCCATTTTGAGGAGTGTGCGCCTGTAACTTCTGGCCTGGAGCATGAGTGAGCCTCACACTCACTGAAAACCATTTTTGTTGAATAAATATGTACACTTTGCTTGTTTGAAATTAAAGCAAGGTAAATTAAAGGGAATTTTAAAATTGAATTTTTGCATTTTGCATATATTTTATGTTTAGTTTATGATGTTTACATCTTTATTTATTGCACCTATAACACAAACTGGACTGATTAATTTACAGTTACAACATTTGGCCCTGATCTCAGAGTCACTAGTCTAACGCTTCACTGTTTGAGCTACAGAAATACTATCATAGATTTCTTGTGACATCACACAGTGGTGCACCCGCCATTTGTAGAACCGATTGCAACATGCCATGTTTCTTCTTTCTGTTAGTGTGGGCTGTAATAACAGCAAATAACAATGGCTTATTTACTAAGATATGAGGATGTATGGGGTCACGTTGATTAAATATTACTGGTAAGCATCACTGTGCATTTACATTTTAGTATTTTATTTAGCATGTGCTCAAAAAAGAACTTGAAAAAGTTAACTTCTTGTGCGAGACTGCAATCTAAATGCCAAAAAATCATATTCCATGTCAGTAACTGAAGACTATTGTCATTTACTATAAAAAGCAAAAACTCTTATTACTGTAATGACATAAGTATTTATATGATTTGTACCTATCGTACTATTTTATTGGACAAACTGTCACATTGCTAACCATAATCAATACTATAAAATCCAAAAAATTGATAGGACCATTACATTATTTCAGCAAGGTTTCACACTTTTTATATGTGCTTTGGTGAACTTAACAACTCAAAGCAATGAAATTCCATCATACAATTTGTCTTCAGTTACATGGATATGATCTGTTTGTATCTTGACTTTGTTATTAAAACAATTTTTTTGCCAATCCCAGAATCCTTAGCAGTAGATTAAGTACCACCATATTTCAAATATACATTTATTAATATTGATCGTGAAAAAAATGTTTATTTGTAATTTACCAGGTTTGACATTATGTTTTAATTAATTCATCCTACAAGTCTGAAAATTACAATCAAGTATCAAGATCTTTAACAAACATGAACAGTTTGTTTTTTTGGGAGGTAGATCACACTACATTGGTATAATTTAATTCGATCTCTCTGTAAATACAATGTAATAATTTTTAATGGCCATGTGATCTAGGTTTGCTGATAATATCAGACATTTCGTGCAATCCCAAAAAACACAAGGAACATATTAGGCATGAAACAGGATATGCATTTTACTTATGACAAAACATTTCAATAGAAAAGCATTTCATAAATAAGCAACAGTGAACCAGCTGGTGTTCCAGTAATCTTATATTGTATTCTATCAGAAATGTTTGGTTGGCTTACATGCGGCAATGCTACAGCTTACTTGAGACCCAAATCTGGCAAACAGGAGTGGTCCACCCAAATACCATCATTCTAAACAGTATGCGGGCTGGAACAAGGTGTTGGATCTGGGACAGATCTGGGCCAGAATTAAAATCAATGTTCAGGAGCGAATAACAGAGTAATGCAGTCTTAGTTGAAAGGCTGCTTTTCAGACCTGACTGGGGAACACCCAGCTGGTTATTCTGTGAAAGAAAAGATGATACCTTATTGAAAACAAATCATTCAAGTGTTTTCCCAATAAATGGAAGTAGAAAGAAAGGTCTGTAACTATTATTTGTGATCATTAGTGTACCTATTTTTAATTACCCCCCTCCCCCCAGATTCCATCCATATTGTTTTACTCTGTTGTTATTGTATAGTTGTAGTGTGGACTCTGCTCTTCTTTTAAATTTAGAAACAGTTGTTGAAACTATATCTGTATTGTTATAGTTAGCGTTGGTGTGAATGGGCCTAAGAACTGCATAGAAGAATATGAGGAGGGAGAAGGAGATAAGATGGAGGTAAGTTGGACAATTTGAACTTTGATGATTGCTGTGGGAAGTGTGTGCAAACTCACTCTATCATTAATGTCAATGATGTCAATCATATACTTAAGGTAAGGGTAAAGGTTTTGTCACCTGAAATGGACAAAAATGGAACTTAAAGGGGTAGTAATTGAAAACTAAATTGAATTAAAAATAGGCCTATATACTCTTTTCCTAAAATGTCACATCCTGTATGAACGCAACATAAAATAATGCCCTCTTCCATATAAAAAAGTGGATGGGACTGTCAAGGGACAGTCACCATCCAAAAAACAAACAAACAAACAAACAAACAAAAAAAAACAAACATAAAAGTAGCTTTACACTATTTCTGAAGTGTTCTACAGCCATATGTTAGTTTTTTGAGAGTAACAGACAAATTCTTCTTATAAGCTGCTCAATGAAAATGATTATTATAAGCCGTTATTCAATGGCATTCTCTTCTGTTGACCTTCTACTAAAGTTTCTTATTTAAAGGGGAAGCTCGCTGATTTTCAACCAGGGTTGTAAACAAACCACGTTTAAGGAGTTCACACTTCCATATAATAAATAGAGTAAAGGTTATGCATATTTGGTATGCTGTCTGGGGGGAAGACTCCAAACTCGTAATTTTGACCTGAACCCAGAGTACCCCTCTACACTTTAGGTCAAGGAACAGAGGTAAGTATGCTGTGTATATATACACACCTCTTATCTTGTTAATTGGGTTGATTACTGACTGTGCTCCTCTCGTGTTATATGAACGTGCTCCTCCCAAACTTTGTTAATAAAACATCATGTAATATTTCTGTGTTACCTGCCTGTGTTTTGTTTGGTGTGGATCAAATTAAGGGATGTCAAGTACAGACCGTTTGGAATTACATAAATCACATTGACTGTCAGTCAGAGGAGAAACTAAACCTGACATTTTGTGGTGGAGACTGTACCAGTTTTTAGCAGGTAAGTGCGTAAAAGATTCTGTTATGAAAACCTACATATGCAGTATACTTACATGACACAGAACGTCTAGTTCACACTACAGGATTTTAAGTCCGATTTGCTAGTTAATGAGCTCGCTGACAGGTCGGGGCTGTGATCAGAGGAAAATCAGCGGGTGATTGGTGCTCAACAATCTATATGTGTGAACTACACAAACGACCCATCAAAGAGGGTTGCTGACACGTCGCTGACGCCAAACAAATATCTATAGCATGCCAAAGATCTGGAACGGCCGGCCGACTCTACATCACGTGGTGTCAGGTGTCGTGACGAGCTACAGCCAATGAGAGTGCAAGGCATGGGTTGAGGTCACCGGAAGAAAAACAACAGCAGCAACGTGGCTTAAAAGTTTGGACAAAATAAATGGAGCTAATTTCTCAGAACAGATCATCGCGCAAACAGCTTGCAGCACTAATTTCTTCCTGATGTCCATTTTCAAATAAAACAACTCCTGTTTCATGTGTTGTTTCACATCATTACCGTTCCACTTATCGTGTGTGTTTTTTTGTGACAAAACGTGGTTTAGGTACTGTATAGAGTCGTCGGGTGAGTTTAGTGTGTAACTTGTGTAGTGTGTAACCCCCAGTTGCAGATCATTTACACAGAGTCACATAGTGTGAACAGCACCACGACTTAAAGACAGACAATCAAGTCATGTAGTCTGAACAACACAACAATCTGCCGACGCTTAAAGTCGTGTAGTGTGAACTTGGCTTTAAGTGACTGATTTGAAATGCTTTACATGTGTTTTTTCTCTCTTTCTCACATACAAAGGTACTCTGAACCTGGATTGTCCCTCTTGTAGCTGTGAGGCAACTCACTTATGTAACCACATAGTGAATCTTGGTTTGCGTAAACGGAGACATAGTGACCTACATACATCCATTTTGAGGAGGTGCGCCTGTAGCACAACTTCTGGCCTGGAGCATGAGTGAGCCTCACACTCACTGAAAACCATTTTTGTTGAATAAATATGTACTCTTTGCTTGTTTGAAATTAAAGCAATTAAAAAGGAATTTTAAAATTGACTTTTTGCGTATGAGTTGTGTACTGAGAACATTTTATGATTAGTTTATGATGTTTACATATTTATTTATTGCACTTATAACACAAACTGGACTGATTAATTTAAAGTTACAACATTTCAAGTCAAGTCAAGTCTGCTTTATTGTCAATTCTTCCACATGTACAGTACATGCATACAGAAATTGAAATTGCGTTACTCTCAGACCCATGGTGCGTACAGATGAGTTCAGCTTCCTGACCTAAAAAATACAGATAGATACAGATAAAATATAAAATACACTATACAAATAAGGGCATGTAAAAAAATAAAATAAAAATAAAGTTAAATAAAGCAGCGCAAGGCACATGGCAGATAGAGTGCAAACCAGAGAGGTGAACAAAACAGTGCAGATAAAAAGACTGTCAGTGAAAAAAAAATGGTGTTCATAGGTCAGTGGTGCCTGGGGCAGAAGAGGGAAGGGGGGGCAAGTTCGAGACAATGTTGAGATCTCCTGTAATATATTGAATGAAGCTGTCCTTTAGTCTGCTGGTGCTGGCCTGGAAACTCCGTAGTCTCCTCCTTGATGGCAGTATTTATATGATTTGTACCTATCGTACTATTTTATTGGACAAACTGTCACATTGCTAACCATAAATCAATACTATAAATTCCAAAAATTGATAGGACCATTACATTATTTCAGCAAGGTTTCACACTTTTTATATGTGCTTTGGTGAACTTAACAACTCAAAGCAATGAAATTCCATCATAAAATTAGTCTTCAGTTACATGGATATAATCTGTTTGTATCTTGACTTTGTTATTTAAAACAACTTTTTGCCAATCCCAGAATCCTTAGCAGTAGATTAAGTACCACCATATTTCAAATATACATTTATTAATCATGAAAAATGTTTATTTGTAATTTACCAAGTTTGACATTATGTTTAAGTAATTCATCCAATTCAAGTCTGAAAGTACAATCAAGTATCAAGATCTCTAAAAAAACATGAACAGTTGTTTTTTTGGGAGGTAGATCACACTACATTGGTATAATTTAATTCGATCTCTCTGTAAATACAATGCAATATTTGTAATGGCCATGTGATCTAGGTTTGTTGATAATATCAGACATTTCGTGCAATCCCAAAATAACAAGGAACATATTAGGCATGAAACAGGATATGTATTTTACTTATGATAAAACATTTCAATAGAAAAGCATTGCATAAATAAGCAACAGTGAACCAGCTGGTTGTTCCAGTAATCTTATTTTGTATTCTATCAGAATTTTTGAATATTGACTTTTGGTGGAAGTTTATCAAGTGACCTAACAACCATGGAGTGATTCTGTAGCATAGTAGGATAAGTTAGGCCTGGGATCTCACTAATAAATCACATATATGATCAGATTAAGTAAAACGGATTTGAACCTGTGTTAAAAGTAACACATCAATCTGGATATATGAATGGAGAAAATTATTAATTCCTATGTCTGAACCAACCAAACATATGTATACATGTGTACATTTAGTTGTTGTTGTTTTCTTTATTATTAAAGTCATTCACTATTGTTGATGTAATGCTGTATATTATGTACACCAGTATAAATGCAAGTACACTTTTTGCTAGGCCAGAACTAGCAACAGCTAGTAGATAGGCAGATATTGAATAGTTTCAACAATTTTGTCCCCATTGGATTCACACCCTTGTTTAGTTTGAGATGAAACACAGATAGATACAGTTTTGTTCGTGGCAAATTTGTTTCTCACAACCAAAGGTTTGCATTAATCAAACACAGCTATTGACAATAAACATTTATCTGATTAAAAGATAGAATCTCTTGGTAATACATTAGATGGGTTCCACCTTCTCATCACAAATAACATTCTTCCACAGAAGTGGACAATTCACTATAAAAGAGCTAGTGTTGATGTATTTTTCACATTAGCTCTTGAGGATGGCCATTGTCTCCATGGGGGCTGTGATGATGTCCCAGATGTGGATGCTGAGATGGGTCCATGCTACTGATGGGGCTCCAGCTGACACAAGCAGGTTAGATGACTATAATCAGTTTTGTTTTCTCTTTTTACAATATTATTGCACTATATTGCACAATAGTACTGTAAGTTATGTCACTGTCTTTTTTTTATGTTTTAAAGCCGTAACAGATTATGTAAAGAGCCGCACACGTGACAGGTAAATATTTCTTATAATGTCTTACAGGCACTAATTTTAAACAGGGGAATTTTCATATACATTTTTTAATTGTAGGGGAAATTCATTGCATTTCCTTTCTGTAATCAAGGGAGAAAAGTGCATTTATCAGCATATGAAAAGAAGTTTTTAAAAGTATATAAAGCAAATATGCTTTCTTTACGTTCATCCAAATCAATCAGTTTCAATTTGTAAGAAATACTAATAATAATACATTTTATTTATGGGTGCCTTTGAAGTACAATAATATACATACAACAAAACTAGTTAATTTGACAAATGAGTTTGACCTAATAGATAGGCTCTAAACCAGGAAAAGGGAAATACCAGTGATTCCAAAATATGCAATATTTCTAAGTTGTAGTTTTATTAATTGCACCAAATTTAATTAGTCAATTAATTATTTTTGCCACAAGTACTACTTGCATTGATTTACAATTAATGAAATAATTAAAATGACTGAACTCTTTACACGATTCAAACTGTTTTAATGATGTTCCTCTTTGTCTTCTATATTTAGTGCTCCCTGACAAGACAAATCTGATCATAACTACAGGTATGCAGTCCTTCAAATTTGTTTTAAATCACTGAAAACTGCCATTTCAGTGCCGGTTTAATATTTAGTTCCAATCACACTTTTTCTCTTGGTTTAGTTTGAACCAAAATCCTGACCATCAGTTACAAAATCTGCAGCACATGGGGAAATTTCCACTTCAAGACCTTTGATGGTCATTTCTTTCAAGTGCCAGACACGTGCAACTACATTCTGGCCAGTTTGTGCAACAGAGAGCTGATTTCTGATTTTAACATTAAAATTCAAAGAAAGATTGTAAATAACTCAGTCACTTTCAGCAAAATCACAGTAGATCTTCAGGGGACAGTCATTGAACTCACCAACGACAATATCATCATGGACAAACAAGTGTGAGTTTATATATATATATATATAAACTTGACTGCATCCAAATGTCTTATAATTTAAAAACTATTAGTATTTTTTCTAAAAATAAGGATTTTGCTTTCTTTTGTTAAATATTATGATTTCTCTCCCCCTCTCTCTCCCTGAAACTTGCTTTAACAGGTTGTATATGCTACGCATAAGAATGGCATTACAGTCAAGTTAAGTACATCAAGTGTTAAGATCTCTAACAATCATGGGGTGAATGTCTTTTGGGAGAAGGACCAATCTTTATTGGTATGCCGTTTCTCTATTCATTTATACGAGTACTGTATTTTTATTTTGTATTATATGTTTGGGTTACACTTAATTTCTGTTTTCCACTTCAGACATTAACCTTAAGTAACTTTGCGACAACATCTCAAGTAACTTTCATTATAATATTTAGTATAGTAATAATAGACTGTTGGGTTATGATTAGGTTAGTAAGCTGACATGCCCAGTTGAAAAGTACTTCTAGTCAGTAGAATGTAATTTTAGGGACCATGAAATTAAGTGCAAATATTAAGTGGACAGTCTACTAATACTCTAGTTGTATTAGTCTGGAGAATGTTTAAAGTGATAAATAGGGCTTGATCTCAGTCATCTAAAAAAACATATATTTTATAATATGATATTCCCAGATTGAACTTCCAGAAAAGTACCAAAAATCAGACCTGTGGACTATGTGGAAACTTCAATGGCAACAAGACTGATGATTCATTTGACAACGGTAAACCTAATTTTGATAAAAACAATAAATAATTTAGTAATTCATATTTTAATATATGATATCTAAACATTTGATTCATATAGGTTTGGCCACTTGGAAGAGCATCTATTGGAGTCCTGTGAGGACGTCATAATTCAAACCTAATGATCAGTGCAAAAAACCAGGTATTATGAAAGAAAATTAAAGTTGTTATTTTAACAGATTTTGGAGCTGTTGCCTAAATGTCATTACATACTGTTTAAAACAATGAATATTAAATTTTAAATAGTTTAATGTCAATTATTAATTTGAACATTGGTACTGATTTTTTTTTTATATATACTCTGATATGCTTTGATATAAGATGAAAAAACATGTTATTCTATATTTCTTGTGATTTTATATTCCATTATATATCAGTATTAAGTATTTGTAAACATTTTTATGTTATCCTAATTGCAGGGTTGTTATACTAAAACAAGTTGCCTGTGGATGAGTATCCAAAACAATGTTGTCCTGCTCCACTTCACAGTTGCCGAGTAAAAGCAGAGTTTTTATAATGACAGTACACGCATTTATACAACACTTTATTCAAAAGGAAGAGTCGCTGGTTCCGTGTGTCTTAGTCATTACGTTATTTCTGCTTCATTGCACATGCAGTGCTTTCAGTTTTGTTCAATCCGATCGAGTGTTTTAAATGCACGCACAATCGGTATTAGAAGAGGAATAAACCACCCCATTCAATCCGATCGAAAAAATTCATTCGGATCGAGCTCAGTCGGATCAATTAAGGTGTTTATATGAACGTTTTTTTGGGGGCAATCCGATTACAAATGGATTATTGGGTGCATGTAAATGTAGCCAGTGACGTAGCTGATGTGTGATCTCTCCTTAGGAGGAGTCGTGGCCTGTAATGCTAAATGAAATAGTTTTTACTATTCAATGCTCGTCGGCATCTTACCGACGGCGTTACCTGAGGAGTCCGAAAGCTATGTATTTATTGCACGGACAGAGCAGAAATGTATGCATGTCTAAAGCATTCGCACAGTTCCATTGAATGATAAATGTGTTTTTAACAATGTTAATGTACGAAGGAAAATGTTAAAATAACCACAGCATTAACAACAACCTTGAAATGAGAGCGTAGAGCGCAAGGTTATCTGATAATCAGATACATGAAAGTAGTGTTCGTTGCTATAGCAGTACAGACATCGGCACGTTTTTTTCAGAAATCATCATTCGCTGATGGAGAGGAAAAGTTAAATACTTATAGCATTTTATTTTATGAAAATGGGATAATAAAGTTTACACACTGAAAGAGAAGTGTTCTCGAGCTCATAGACGTGTCAGGCTTTATCTGCAGCTAATCTGAATAAAAAGCAGAATGAACTGATGAACCGTAAAAATTAATAAATGAAGCAGTGCTAACTGACATATATATTATTACAGTTACAGAAACTATAAAGTATATTTTCTAGCTTATTTTGTGCATGAAAATTGAAATAATTACTTATTTCTATCATAAAATTGCCATTAGGATAAAAATGATAGAATTACAAATATATTAATAATGAACACATGAAATGGATTATTGTACAGCAAATTCAAAGTAAATCAGATAAGAAAAAATCCTTCAAAAAAAAAAATAAAAATAAAAAAAATTCATTATAATAATACATATATAAAAATTATTGTATTTGACATTTCTGTCACTTCTGAAATGATGGCTACACCCCTGGTGTGACGAAATGTTAGCCTATACATAATACTAAGCTCTTTTTTTTTTTTTTTAATCTTGGCTTAGATACATTTTTACATATGAAATGTCATGCCAAAGCATCATTAAACTAGCATCTAACAATGGACAAAAGTGGGTTTTTTTCTCTCTCTAACCTATGGTTATGTAACCATAAAGGCTGCTGTGTAATTTGCCCCTGACTGAGCATTTAAAGAATTTAAATTAATAAAATAAAAAATAATTTAAACACACAAAAATTGCAAAAATCCGAATCATTATAATCGAATCAAATTTACTTGTGAATTGAATCGAATTGTCTAAATTTGCAAAAACGTTCTTGAATCTAATTGAAAACCTATGAATCGTGAATCAAATCGCTGTCTACCCAAGATTCACAGTCCTAAACACCGGATCCATGTGGACGAAACGCCCATACGACCTACAAAATTTATGTGTATACAGCGAAACGCGTCTCCGTGTGGACGGTGCCAGAGTGGATAAATCTGAAAAAGCTGCCTTTGCGTTTTCGTGTGGACAGCGAATCCATATATTTTCTGAAACCATGACGTCATCAGCCCACGTCTCATTTGTAATCAGACACCACTACATCACATAACAGCAACAAAAACACGAACAAACACTAAACGATTGTCTTTTTATTAACTAACATTAACACAGATTAATAAATGTTTTCTTCCACGTTCGTTTGTATACCGCGCGCAAGGTTTACGTGCATAGTCCCAAGTCGTCTCTCTGTTTTAGTGTATCTCTTTGGCAGAATTACAGCACCACATACTGGTCTGGCATGTATACTACATCGTTTTGTGTTGGTTTTGTGGTTTCATGTAGGACATAGATATTTCTTGAGACGAGGAAAAAAAAGAGTGGAGAGGGAAAGCTCTGGCTTCATCGGGACGTAGCCATAATATTTTGTTTCAAATGTGTTTCTTCTGTACTACACTATAAAGTATACGCGGCAACAGGAGAGACACGGCAGGCGAGTCGAGCTTATTCTCGAAAAATCTTGCGGTTTGTAACGGTTCTTACACAGATATATATATATGTATTTTCATGGCTGCTGCATGTTATTGAAAAAAAATGGAAATTACTACAGTTAAAACCAGTAAAACGTCATTTGACTTTTACTGTAGGCTATGTGATCTAAAAAGACATGGAATAAAATATGATACTCGTGGTGCTGATTTTTAGCCTATTCATTTTTTTCTAGGCCTATTTAAGAAAAACCTCACAGTAACATGTTTTCATTTGCTATTACAACACAAAATCAGAATTGATTTTTTTACGTAATAACACAGTTTGTGTTTCATTGGAAAATCCCAACCCGCACATAAAAATAATAAAATAAATAAATCAACAATATTATATTATATATAATAAAACTTTACTTAGGTTTTTCACTGTAATAATTAGTCTACTGAAATGTCTCAAAGCCCAATTATAGGTTAATAAATAGCAGCCTTTACTATCGCTATTTTCAGATCATCTAAAGTCCTGGATTGATTCAGTCTTCCATGTAGTTTGGGAAAAGCCCAACTAGTAGAATAAGAACAAGTTTCTGTAACTATTGTAAGTAAGTACAAATAATTTCTTCATCAGAAATGATCTACACTGAATCAAGCTGTGCGTCGCATCGCATTCTTCTTGGTGTGACCACATTACGGATAATGAGTTTGGGAAACACGGAACCTGTATAAATTCATCATTCATTCATTAAAAGTAATAGAGATTTTAATATAGAAACATAGCATTTATATCTCGTACAGCCAAGTTAACACTACATGATTTTTAAACATCGGCAGATCACTGTGCTGTTCAGACTACATGACTTCTTGTCTGTTCTTGAAAGTGTTGTGGTGTTTACACTATATGACCACTACGTAAATGATCCGCAACAGGGGGTCACACACCTGCACGAGCTGACAACAAAATCTGTAACCATTTACTATATTCCGGTCCACTTTTGTCACAAAAACACACACAAGAAATGAAACAGGGAATGACATGAAAACAACACGTGAAACAGGAGTTATTTGAAAATGGATGTCGGGAAGAAATTCGCGCTGCAAGCTGTTAGCGCGAGATCTGTTCTAAAAAAAATTTGCTCCATTTCTTGTGTCCAAAACTTTTCTTAAAAGCCATGTTGCTGCTGCTGTTTCTCTTTCCGGTGACTTCAACCCATGCCTTGCTCTCTCACTGGCTGTAGCTCATCACAAAACACCCTGGACACCTGACACCATGTAATGTTGAGTTGGCTGACAGGTCTAGATATTTATTTATATCTTTGATTCGTCGTTGATGTAGTTCACACATAAAGATTGCCGAGCCCTGATTTCCCACACTGATTTTCAGAAGGTACAGGATCTTTAAATAATAATAAAAAAGCGCATTAATAATGACAAAAAACAGAACAAAATGACTAAAACTCATACTAAAATGAAAAATATAAATAAAAACAAATTCAGACTATTATGAAAAAACTACAATAGAATCTCAATGATTCTAAAATTAAACTGCCTAGTTGAAAGGTCTTTACAAATGCTAATACAAAAAAAAAAGAAAAAGAAAATAGACATTACTGTACTCTGATTTTTTTTTTTTTTTTTTTAAGTCCCCAGAAAAACATTTGCCAGCAGTATCTCAGCCGTCTGGGGTTTAGTGACTGTTACAATGTGATGGGACATGAGCTCATTTGAAAAAGCTTGTGAAGTCGAACCTGTGTCAGTGTTATGGCAATCACGACTGTCTCTGCCTACACGCTCACAGAGATTTCACATCAGTGCACTCATGCTGGAGGAATACCAAGAACATGGAGGACAGAAACAGCTCTGTCGTGGGTATGATCAAAGACTATGTTTTTTTCAATATGCGTTCTTATGTGATCTTGCGTCCCTTGTGTTCTCGCTCTACGTCATCATTAACCACTGAAGTTCAATTCCAATACTCAAAGAACACAAGTAGCCTTACAGAAGACAAACATGAAAGTGCCCCCAGATGTGTTCTTGAAATTGAGGGTGCATTGAATGCAGACTTGAGAGAATTGAACCGTTAGATAGATAGAAGGGTTTATGTTTCATAACATTTAATATTGCAAAGTAGCAATATAATATATTTTGATACTATTTCATTTTGTTCTGTGGAGCAGCAAAAGACATGTTCCTCTAAATGATGGAATATCTGGAGTGTGGGGAGGTCCATGTGAAATGAAACACCTGCTCAGATCCAGATGGCAAATCAGCGGTTGTAAAGAACACTGTGTGGATGGCTGTTTCTGTCCTGTTGGTGAGAAAAAGATTTTACAAAATGACAAAAACGAGTTTTTTTCTGCAACTAGATTAAATGTTTTCCATACATGGGTCTATTTTCAAATGAAGCTTCTCCTTGCAAAAATATGCTTATCATGCTTCAAGTATTACATTAGCTGCAAGCAGAGCTTAATATCAGAACAGTTTATTTTATTATGTTCACAATAAAAATGGTACACCATTTTGCCTTATTTTTGTAAAGGTACGGTTGAGGATGACATTGGTCAGAGTGGCTGTGTTCCTGTGAATAAATGCCCTTGTGAGCATGATAGCCACAGTATATACAATCAGGAGAGTCTACAAACAAGCTTGCAAAAAACATGGTAAATTTTTTACATTAAATATTTTAAATTCACTTTTAATACCACTTACATATTTCCCCAATGCTAACACTGCTGCCGTATGTGGTCAGTTGTGTGCACCGCTGGACGCTGGAATTGTACATACCTGGAATGTCCCGGAATCTGCTCTGTTGTGGGAGGGTCTCACATCACCACTTATGATGGAATAAAGACCTTCACTTTTCAGCGGTCAACTGTGACTACAATCCTCACTTAAGGTCTGGCAGTACAGCAGATGATCCCCTACAATTAGAAAAGTGGGAATATATACAAGGTTTCCATGCCCCTGAATATAATATGAACTATAAATTTGGAGGTTCTTACAAATATATATAATTTTTTAATTTTTTTATTTCAGCCCTCTGATGACAGTGGCATTGCGGTTGTGGGAAATTTGGCACAGTGTGATGGGGCCGATCAGACACATGGCTAAATTCAGTTACCTTGTCAGTCTCAGGGACCCTTACCACTGTTATGCAACTGGGTTTAATTTTCCTACTAATCCATGGTTTTTTTTTTTTTTCATTCCAATTCTAAATAAATAGACCAAAATATTTTTTTTTTCTTAAGAGCACCAGGCAAATGTGTCGTCTGTTCAAAATGGTACACTTGCTTCCAGCATAAGTGCACATTACCTATGGTATACTCACTACCATTTTACTTTTATACTCAAAAACTGTAGCAAAATCCTTCTAGATGCAATTACAACACATGTTTTGCTTTCTTTTTTTGTTGTTTTACTTATAAAACAGATTAGTTTTTCCCTCCAATGGTGTTGTGACACTGAATGGAAACAACTATATAAGCTTTCCTGCCAACACAGGTGGGTTGTCAAAAACATGTGGATCGCTCTATTATAAGCATGTTAAAAATAAAATAAATTCAAATTAACACATAATTAATTGCATTTTTCAGAAGATGCAAGGCTGTTTTCTTTCTTCTATAATTTAAAGATATACTGTAAGCATAGCCTATTAGCATTAACAAAAAGGCACTGATGACTAGATGGATCTGTGTTGTATCCCTAACCACCTATTTAATTGTCCCAGTCTTGTGAGCATCTTCCAGAGCCTCGTCCTCTTTCACTCATTGCTGATTTGAAGAGTCTTCGTCTGGAGATCCAGTTGGCTCCAGTCATGCAGTTGTATATTGTAGCCAGCACTGAAGAGAAAGGAAAGATGAGTGGTGAGTTTCAAAAAAATGTGATTAAAATATGTGAACGCAATCACATCCAATCACAACAGATCATATCCAATTATACACATGATGGAGCATAGCATCTATATCTATCTATCTATCTATCTATCTATCTATTCTTCTATCTATAGTATATATATATATAGTACTATATATATATATATATATATATATATATATATATATATGGATAAAAAGCGTCTGCTAAATGCCATAATTTAAATTTATTTAAATTTAATTTAATATATATATATTATATATATATATATATATTATAATATATATATATATATATAATATTTATAATATGTGTGTGTGCGTGTGTGTGTGTGTGTGTTGTGGTGGGTGTGTGTGTGTGATCCCTTTAACCCTTTCGCCGCGTGAGATTAAAAATATTAAAATATTCTAGCTGAGCCCCTGCGGGTGAGTTTTTTAAGTTGCGAACGTTATTTTAGAACTTACCGCCTGATTGTTTCCAATCGTGGCACCATGTCATGCTTGTCATGTGACACACAACGCAGCCACAACAGATCTGTATGGAACACATGGATCGCTTTTTATTTTCGTTTTTCCTGTTTTAATATTCAAAATATTCACAAACATGCTCACTATATTATGAAAATATCTGATATTCCGATTCTGAAATATGTGCAAGTCAATATATTTGGTTGTTTAAACATTTTTATATTGTCCGTGTTAGTTGATCTATAATGAGGTGATGGGCGCCGCCCATGTTAGTTCGCGCAAGAATCCGACCCGCCGTTCGGATGGATTTACATGCACGCAAATTCATCCTCTCCTGCCGAAACACGTTAAAGTAGGTCTCCGGTAAAACTTTGAGCGAGAAGACGCTTCACCCCCGAGTAAACTTTATCAGTTACCTACACAATCTGTAGTCCCTGAATGATCAAATAAAACATGTCGTCAGATAATATGGTTCGTGTAAAGGATCACCCCATTATTGCTCAATTTCTCAATAGAACATCAGCGTGTATTTTGAAATTGTAAATGTATGGTTATGCTGGTTACTTATGTTGTATTTACAATGTCTGAAACTTAAATCAAGATTTATATGGTGAAAACACTGAATATTGTTGGATAATGTGGACCAAGCACTCAGCATGTCCGAATCTGGCTCTCGTGCCAGCCAAATCGAGGGAATAAGCGTGATTTAAATAGAGGGATCCGCTAAGACATTGTGACACAACCAATGGCCGCACCAAACGTCATCAGAACCGCAAGAACTTGTATGGGTTATGTTTGGCCACCGTTTAACATGGGCTGGGCATAGCAGGCTGGTGTTCTGGCATGAAAATAATGCAAAAAATTAGCGTGGAGAAAAACAGAATATATAATCGTACCCAAAATGCAGCGGACTAAAGCAAAAAACATTGTCGGGACCATACCGCACCCTCACCGCTCTTTTAATATACTAAATTCTAATGCAAAAGACGAGATTATGACGAGGGAAAAAAAAGGGAAATCACAAGGACTGGATCCTTCGACGAGCAGAGCGACTGGTCAGGGGAGGTCAAACGCCCTTGCCCAACTTCTCAGCACCCATATATTTACAACTAACCCACCACGTTACTCAAGTGTTAGTGCATACAATTACGAAGTTTCTATGGACTTTTTCTGAATGTACATGTATTCATTTAAATGTCATTACATTGTTGTAAATATGTAACAGCATAACTGAAATTAAGTTGGATTGTGTACTACTATTTACGTTATGTACTTGTGTTTGCAACCAACACGAACACTGATTTTGCACAATTATCCTTCCTTAATTACAGATATCAAGGAAGGCAAGAATTTACACTTCACGTCTTTGCTGTATTTTATTTACAGGACATGGTTTTCTTAAAAATCATTACATGTGAGAAAGAGACAAGAGACTTACCAAAATGACGTTTGTTAAACAATAAACATTTACATATACTAGATGTGAGCCATGGTATATATATTCTCCAAAAAGGCTTGAACACCCGGTCTGTGGTTCGTAGTTGTGACCATCAGTATGGCCGAGGTCTTACAGAGAAGGGGCTCCCAGTCAGGGATCACACTCCAACATTTATAGGCAGGTTTGCCTGCAAACACAGTCACCAAAATAAATGCTATGTAGCCTAGATGTTACAACATTGTAAAACGATTAATAGTTTTACGCATTTAGTACGTTGGGTAACTTAAGCTCATCTTCTAGCCATTATGCTACTTAAACAGTTAACATTGGGTCCTAACGTCAAATTCTAATGGTTCTGGTTGAGATGCAAAAACAAAAAACACACTGGTGTATTTGCCCACAACATAAACATTTATGAGAGAGTTAATGTTAAAAATTACCTTTGTGAAAATCGTTTTGAACACTACCATCGTTTTGGTGGGAGTGTTATCGAAGGTGAGGTTTTCTTGCGGCGTCTTACTCTGGCTAACGTTATCCATGCCATTCGTCAACCTTTTTGTCCACCTCTGAAACATGGCTTGTACTATTATCTTTTCCACGCTGGAAAACGATTATAAAACCGGAGTATTCCGTTCTTAAGCTTTACGCCACCAGATCCTATGTGAGAACGCACTATTCCAGTTTTTATCAACAGCGTTCTTCCCTCCATGCATAGAAAGTCTGGCGCAGTTAGGTTTGTGCCGCGGTTCTCCCAATGCTTTGCGTTCACCACTGGGAAATTACGTCATGATGACGAACACATTAGCAATCTCTATATCAAGCAGTTGATGACGTGAACGCACTCTAAAAATTCTAATCACACCGGTGTGATCGTACCACTGATCTTATAATCATAATATTGTAATATAATGTCAATAATAATAATTATACTTATATAATAGTAGATCGCAGTGGATCCGTACGACGGTCAAGGGACCCCATCGCACAAGACTGATCAACACCGGTGTGATCGTACACGTAAAGGGTAAGAAAGGGACAGTTTTAAAACAATGGATCAGTGTATAAATTACCAGGTATTGTAATTGTACATTCTATATTCTTGCCTTCTTTCAGGTCTATGTGGAAAACTATAACGATGTCCAATCTAGATGCACTCAAAATAGTAGTCGGGCATCACAAGCGAGGCACACCCAATACCCTTTGTCAACTCTTGGAAAAACCAAAAAGTTGTCCAAATCTTGAAAACACATTTGACAACCCTCTGTAGTCTGCATTCAGAGATAGGGTACTCAGTTTGTGTAAACATAAAGGCTATGTTGGTAGTATGCAAAAAATTCCCATGCTCTTATGATTTGTTTTATTTGCGGATACATAGAGGACCCTAAAATTTCATTTTTTGTCAATGCCCTGAAATATGGCTGTTTTTGTCAGAATTAAAATCTAGAGTGAGTTTTAGTTTTTTCATCAGAGCAGAGAAAGTAGCTAAAAAACTGGTTGTCGTTCCCATCTTAACGAAACCAAATGGAGTAGTGATTTTCTGCATGTCATTCCAGAAATATCTTCTTGAGAGATTTACTACAAAGTGAGTCTTTTGTCACAAAAAAATGATAGGGTAAATTGAAATTGATGAATATACAAATTGTACAAGAGCTCTCTGTCTTATAATTTGGGTTCAATCCTCTGCAGTCGGTGTGTCCTATGACACACTGCAAAATGTGCAGATGATTAGGAATTGTGATGTGTGCGGCCGACGTCCAAACTATGCACACGCCTGTGCTGCCAGAGGCATACATTTTTAGCTACCAGGGCTGGAATGTGATGTCAGGCCCTTTTTCTTGGTGGGGTAAGAATCTTCATAGGATTGTGTTGATGACTATGTATGGCTTGAAATCTTCAACGTATGATCCATATTTAATCGTGTTTGAATCACCTCTCCTTCTATCAAAAGACATTCCAAGAAACGTTCATATACCCAGTGTGTTTGTCGCTCGTCTGCCACAGTTTGACTATAGTGTTACAGGACAACTATGAGTATCCTACTTGATTGTTCTTCCCTACGCGGCCCCCCTCTCCTCGACTTCCTTTTCCTTTTTCTCAGCGTTGGACCCAGCATTCTTCTCCTCCCCTTCCCTTGTTCTTTCGGTCCGGCCCCATGCACATGCACGATAGCTTCAGTGGAACAAGTGCTGGTCACCTGCACTCATAGGTCTTTCACACCTGTAGGTTTGCTGTTGCTCTGTCCCTGAGGACACCCTACCTCAATTATGACAGGAACTGTGTGCCTGCTGTACAGTGTCCTTGTTACAGTTTGCGTCAACCAGGTCATAAACACATCAGGAAATCTCTACCCATAATGGAGCTAGTTAAATAGGTTAAAAATAGTAGCTCAGCATGACGTTTTTTTTTGACACATTATCTGTCATCTTATATATAAACATTATTGTAACTGTTGATGGCTCCTTTTTCCCCCCGTTTTTTTTAATGGACAGCACCTGTAACCTTGGCAAATTACACTGCTCCAGCCACGAAGGTGAGCTGCAAATAACCTCTTCAGCAGTTCCACCTGCCAAATTCAAATTGAAGATGTCACTGAGATTACCTGGCAACATGGTTTATGAACTTGTGCACAGTTTTCTGATCTCTCTCATCTGATAGTGTGTTATCCATTGTTTTCCGACTGTGTGGATCCAATGGTCCTTCTTCATGCTCAATATTATGAACCCAAGGACTCAAAGGGTACAGAGCCTGTCAGAGGATCCTGCCGCGAAACAAGACCCACAACAATTGTGTGACGTTACAATGATGGGTCTGGAAATGGATGAGAACTAATAATATCATTATGTTGTATTTTATAGTTCATATGATAACTGAAATAGCACATCTTGCAGCAGAACTTGATGTTGCACCAATGCTGGTCCTTTTTGGTTTGTTTTGTCTGTAGGTGAGTACAGGGTGTGTATCAGGGTGTATGTGTCTTCAGATTGACCTTCTGGCTGATGGGACAGGGGGAGTGTGTGAAGCCATTGGAAAAACTTGCCCCTGTATACCACAACGGACTCAGCAATATTCACCTGGAGCGCAAGTTTCAAGAGGACTGTAAAACATGGTGAGCCGCATATAAGATAACCCATGTTTTATAGTGTATTATTGAAGGGGCAT
This sequence comes from Cyprinus carpio, assembly GCF_018340385.1. Lineage (NCBI taxonomy): Eukaryota > Metazoa > Chordata > Actinopteri > Cypriniformes > Cyprinidae > Cyprinus > Cyprinus carpio. The sequence continues at coordinate 9,676,369 of NC_056621.1, forward strand.
TTTACACTGAACTGCCATTTTCTCTGCAAGTTGTTAACCCAGAGTTGTTGTTCTATGAACATCTAATACAGCAACGATTCATTTTAAATTGTAGGTTTAAAAGTTGGTATGGTGATTTTCTTATGCTGTTTTCATCTCTCACTGTTTTAATCATGCCCATGCTACGCACCCCCAATTTCAGAAGATGTTGTGACGTGCGTGAAAATCAATGTTTGAGAAGCTGCACTCAACATTGCCTTGAATATAGAACCAGGGAAACCTGTTTTTTTTTTTGGAAATCAACGGATATAGGGCACTATTTGACGGGGGACAGCAATTAGCCATGGTCCCGAAACCATAGTGGGGGGACCCAGTCTGAAAGGTTTGTACCATTTAAATCACAATAATGAACCACAACATCATTAAGCTAAACCCCAATGTACACACAACGCGGTAGAGGAAACAACCAATAACGCAATGTGATGGTCATGCTGAAGTAATTACCACAATCTACCAGCAAGATGGCCCATGCCATACTAAAAATGGCTAGTCCAGTGTGGGTACAATGTAATCTAATACAAATATTAATTTATTTTTAATTGAACTGTCAAAGATCGGTGACGGCCTCAGATTATTGTTGGTTTCACTTTCACAGCACGTTAAAAACATCACCTCTCTTAATTGATTGGACAAACTTTGCATCTGTAGAAAGATTAAGATTATTAGCTTCGATATTTACCACTGTTTTGCCACAGAACATTGTTGCAGTAGTTAACAGTAATTTAGTAATTAATGTCAGGAGGGCAAAATAAAGTATCGTATTTGGAATAGAAATTCACCACGCATTCATCTTCATTCCACGTCTGCCAGCAGTTATTTGTGTTCACATAGCTTCACTGAACAGCGTCAATAAGTTTAATAATTATAGTTTAATTAAGGTTTATACATGCAAAAATGCAATGCACTCCTAATTTTTTTTACTGTTGTTGATGTTCATTTTGAATTTCAACTTCATAGGAAGTTAGCTCTGTAAATTTAAATTAACCACACTGTTAAAGAGGGGCAAGCTGAACAATTCAACCAAAACTGTGTGCATGAATTATTGAATCAATCAACTTTTTGATGATGATTCTAACTATATGACCAGAACCCTGTATGTTAATGTTGAACCCTTTATACATGAACAGAATGTGCTGTATTAAGCCACTAGCTACAAGTGGGTATGGAAAGATTCTATGGCAGACCCCCTTACATTTTTTTTCACTCCTTTGTTATATTGCTAGCCATTTGCTAAAATCATTAAAGTTCCTTTTCCCCCCATTAATGTACACACAGCACACAATATTGACAGAAAAACACAAGAATTGTTGGACCATTTTTGCCAGAGATTATTAAAAAAAGAGAAAAACTGAAATATCACATGTAGTCCTAGAGTATTCAGACCCTTTGCTGTTGACACTCATACTTATTTGAAAAACTCAGGTGTCTGTCCATTTCTTCTGATCATCCTTGAAATGGTTCGACACCTTCATTTGAGTTCCAGCATGTGTTTGATTTTTATACTGATTTTGGTCGGTTTCTTGATTAGGAAAGCCACACACCATGTCTATATAAGACCTTACAGCTCACATGTGCATGTCAGGAGCAAATGCACGAATCATGAGATCAAAGGAAATGCCTGAAGAGCTCAGAGACAGAATTGTGGCAAAGCCACACAGATCTGGCCAAGGTTACAAAAAAAATTCTGCTGCCACACCTTAAGGTTCCTCAAGAGCACAGAGTGGCCTCCTATAATCCTTTAAATGGAAGACATTTGGGACGACCAGAACCCTTACTAGAGCTGGCCGTCCATCCAAACTGAGCTATCGGGGTGAGATAGAGCTTGGTGAGAGAGGTAAAAGAAGAAACCCAACCTTCTCCAGAGTGCACAGGACCTCAGACTGGGCCGAAGGTTTACCTTCCAACAAAGACAATGACCCTAAGCCCACACAGACTAAAATAACGAAGGAGTGGCCTTTCACAACAACTCTGTTGCAATGTTCTTGAATGGCCCCAGCCAGAGGCCCTGACCTTAAAACCCAATTGTGCATCTCTGGGAGAAATCTGAAAAATGGCTGATTCCACCAACACGCTTTACCATCCAACCTGACAGAACTGGACAGAGGATCTACAAGGAAGGAATGGCAGACGGTCCCCAAATCCAGCTGCTGGAAAAAACTGCTTGTTGCCATCTTTCCCAAAAAGAATCATGGCCTATATTTAGATCAAAAGGTGCTGCTTTACTACAATACTGAGAAAAGGGTCTGAATACTAGGACCTGAGATTTCAGTTTTTCTTTTAAGTAAATGTGCAAAAAATGTCAACACAGTTCTGTGTTTTTCTGTCAATATGGGGTGCTGTGTGTACATTTAATGAGGAAAAAAAAAAAATGAACTTAAATGCTTGTAGCCAAATGGAATGGACTGTAATATAATAACAAAGGTGACAATTTAAGGAGAGGGTCTGCATACATTTCCGCTACCCACTGTATATAAAAGTGTGTTCTGTTGCTAATGAAAGCGTCTCTGAAATGTCTGAATGGATTTTATTTTACTTCCTCTGGGATAGCGTATGCACATACCCCATGCCGAGCTGTCATTACCGCCAGCCGAAACAGAAAGTGCTTACCGCCCCCACTGATGTCTCCACTTTTAATTCCATCCTGACTGCACAGTGGCCTACTCTCGCCAGACGGTGACAGGCTAGTGTAGTCCATCCGAACAGCACCTAATGTCTTATTCTTGGGAGAAGATGCAAGGGTCTGTCGGTACTTACCTTTGGAAACAAAAGCTTAAGGGCTAACTTGGATCACATGCAGGCAACCTACAGCCACATGGGCTTTTTTGACTTGATGCCGGCCACCACAAAAGATCCGGCCTGCCGCCTTGACAAAAGCAATGCATTCTGGTTAGATAAATATTTGTTATCCCACTTTGGCTGTGCTTCCAGTTTTAAAATTTTTTTTTCTATGCCATTTCCACTCGCAATTTTCCCTCCCTTTTTTTACTCGTATGTACATCATTGATTACGTTGCAAGTGTGTCCCCACTTCTGAGTGGAACCCTTGTAATGGGCCCTGACATTGGAAAGTCATAACCCCTTGATCACTTAGATATAGGTCTGTGGATTTGGGTTCTTATTTACCTTTTTTCCCTGACAAATTAGTTTGAATGCCAAGCATTCTAATGCGTAGGTGTTATAAATATTAAAATTCTTATTAGTGTTTTGAGGTGGGGATAATATTAAACTTGATCTGCGATGATGTCCTAATGCATGTTGCATTGTGGGTCTATGCGAGTGCCTGAAGTGCTGGACACATGAAGACAGATTTGCTCACTCGGTCCAAAAAAATCAAGGGGTTTGAGGTTATGTCTATATAAAATTCCCTCGTCCACTTCAACAAAGTGGAAAACACTTCAAAATGGCAGCTCCCTGACGGGGAAAGTGCTTAGGGAAGTTGGCGAGTGCATGTCTAAAACAGTACACTGATATATAAATAGATGGACGACGCATCACAACTTCCTTGCCACTATAGAAAAGTGAAGTAAAATCATCTCCAGTATGGCCCCGCTGCGCATCTCGAGTAAATGACATCAGTTGGAGCCAGAGTATGCTCAGTTAGTGTCGAGGAGGTTGGAGTCCGCGCGGTATCAAACTCACTGGCCAAAAACTCCCGCAGAACCCAAGCAACCATAATAACACAACAAGACACTGTTTTTATAGCATCAAACTTACTAGCTCCAATCAAACTTATCACAAAAACAACGATTGAGCTATATCAGGCATAATAACAAACTACCATGAATTACCCCAACAAGTCTTTCCGAAAATTGTATTGGAAGGGATAAATAAATTTTTTTTTATTGGCATTTTTTAGTCCCATTTGTTTACATGTAGAGGTTGGCGGTTTATGAAACCCTGCTACGTGCAGCCAGCCCACCCCAGGGGCGATTCAAAGAGCACCACACGCCTTCACTTATCAGGGGATGTGTGAGGCCCCCTCCTCTTGGTCTAAACGTGGCAGTGGGAACGCAGGCCTTGATCCAGGGGGCCTTGCAGTCACTTTAGGATCAAATGTGCCCCCATCAAAGAGTTACCGCCTGCAGAGCAAAACGAGACCAGACTCCGAGGTCAGGCCAGAGATATCTAACTATATGGGGAATCGGAGAGGGTCTGTAAATTACTATATTGGAGAAAGCGATCTAGAAAGAGTAAGGGCCTAACTTTGGATCATGGTTCACCCTTTGGATCACATTTTTAAGTGCCTTGACGTCATTGAATTTCAGAGGGGAACGTTTCAGATAATTTTACCGACTCTGACCGTTGCAGTCTATCTTCATTCAGCAAAATGAATGAATCTTTTTTTTGAGTTCATTCATGAGGCTCGAAACAGGGATTTCAAGGACCCTCTAACATTGAGAACCGTATTAGTAATAAATTGTATGTTGTAATATTTCAGCACGTGCCACAACATGGGATGTGTGGACTTGTATGTACTGAAAAGGCGTGCTAAGGCACCTGTACCCCTCTACGGGTAATGAAGGTCATTTCAGGACTTTGATGGCAGGAGATAATCCCTATACAGAGAATGCGAACACACCATAGCCCCATGTATGTTTTTCCTTGTCTGTGTCAATTATGGGTGGACAGTAACTAAGTATTTTATTTGATTACTAAAACATTCAATACATTTGAAAAGTGTATGTATGTTTTTATTTCTTTTTTAAACTCTTACGGTTTACTGCATTCCAAAGCATAATATCATACTTTTTACGTTACCTTATGTAATTAAAACCCTATTGTTCTGGATTATTTTGAATTTTCTTTGTGTTTGTATACCCTGCATCTCCGAAGAGAACATCAGTACCCATTATGACACAAGCCGATTCTTTTCAATAAAATCGATTGAATTGATTAAACAAATTAGCACACAAATGATTGATTTGCAACCTGATACCCTGATATGCTTGCAGCTGTTCTTGAGACAACAACTTAATGACTTCAAATAAGTCAGATATAAAGCAAAAGTATAAGAAAAGTAAGAAAAAGTAAAAGAAGGAAACCAAAAACAAAAGAATGCAGTTAACATGTATTTCGACTGGCAAAAGTATATTGCCCCCAATTGTTTAGTTGAGTCACCCATCTGGGGACAACGTCTTTACTGCCCTGACATGTTACTGTTTGTGACCTCTTCTAAGATTAATTGCAATATGAAACCAGACTCTCTCCTTTATGCCTTGGGCACACAGAACAAACTCATGTGAGGACCACCAACACCATCTGCAAGTTCTATCAGTCTCAAATTTGGTGGTGAGGTTATTTCATGGCTGTTAAAAACTAAGCATGATTGTGTAAAGGTATAAGAAAACGTTTGTAAAAGTGTGTAACATGCCATATCAATATGTATACATGTGATGTAAGGAGGATAGACATTGCTATTATAATGCAAAATATGTGACCTTGCAAACAATGTCATAAGAAAAGAGATATCCAGTAAATATATTGGTGTTATAGAGAGTGTTTTGATACTCAGCTGTATCAAATCCTGGCAGGAGTATGAGATACTTTTATCAGAGGATGGAGTCAAAGTTGTTGACAGCAATGGCACTGATTACCAATATGAGATCCATTATGCTGGGATATATATTGTCACAGAAGTCAAAGATCTTTTGAAACTTAATCTGGGACAGTAAAAACAAGTTTGATGCCTCCAACTCGATCCCAAATTTAAGGTATGCATTCCTGTAAAGGATCACCCATTCAGACACCAACACACAATCATTTTTTTACCATTGTTTTCATCTCTACTCACACTAAACATCTAATGATCTCTATGGCCAGGGCGAAGTGTGAAGGTGTGTGGACTGGTGGAAGGAAATTTGATGGTTAATGCAAAACAATGACTTTATGAAAGCCACAATGAGAAGAAGCTGACGTGACGGATCAAGAAGCTTTTGGAAATAGCTGGAACGTGAATCCCGGACTGCACAGATTTGACAAACTGATAGACTTTGCTAAAGAAAATCTACATCGGAGTGTCTGGGGCTGAAAACACGATGCACATCATAAGAAAGAAAGTGATGTCTTTAAAGATTGCGCATGCACTTTGTAAGTACCAGTTATAAACTTGGTTTATCCAGTAGTTACATGTGGATGGGTTAGTTTTTTTTTTAGGGTTCACATAATTTCAACATGACCACTGGCCAGAAAAAGTATGTTTTTAAACCGGAAAAACTGTCTTTAAAAATAATCTTTATTTTGACAATGCTTTCTGTTGGTGGACACTAGAGGCACAGAAAATACACTTAGACCTTTAAAACAGTTAGAACAGATAATAAGCCAGACTTTGTACCTTTGCTTATATCTTATGTCTGTACATGAGAAAATTATGTGTCCAGAAGTTCATAAATAAATAAAAACATTTAAAAAAAATTTTATTTGTTATGAAGGGAAAGCGGAAGGAGGAGCCAACAATTCTGTCATCATTTTACTCATTTTACATATCTCTTTCTTCTTTGGAACACAAAAAGACAGATATTGAAAAAAAACTATTTATGGGTGATTTTCCTCCAGCACAGACAGGTTCAAAGTCGGTGGGAGGCGTTCAAGTGGACCCCTAAGACATGCTTTTTATATGCACCAAAAACAGTTGAACACATTGCTTCAATAACGGCTTCGTGTGTTCTGTAGCAGAAAGATAGTATACAAGGTTCTTATGAGGGTGAGTGATGACAGGAATGGGTGTTTTTTGAGGGACACTACCCCTTAATTCAACATGATATATATACTTACAGTATGAGGAGGAAAATAAAGCCAAAAATATGGACATGATAGAATCTATCGAAAATGTTCTGTATCTTGGCTCTAGGTGGATTTATGGCCAATACGAGGATGACTGTGTTTGTACGGGACACATGTACATGCTGAAACCTGGGGTTTTGACTGTGATTGTTTCGGTAATGCGCGGGTGGCCATTTGTAGTGGCAGTTATGATGCTGAATGGCTGTAAAAAAAAAGGTAGCTTGTGTGAAATGGCGGAGCCCCCAGCATTTGCCCGTAAGTCTCTAATATATTTCCTAAATGTCAGTGAGATATTTTGCCAGTGAGCTTTAAAACATACACACAACACACTCTATAGTAAGTGTTATTTTACTCTTCTAAAAAATTAAAAAAACTTTGATGATTTGATTGTCTACTGTAAATGTTTTAATTGTCCTGACCTCAAGTGGTTGTTTTTGCAGCTTTATCTGTGAACTACTACAAACCTCCAGAAGATTGTGCATTGGCCATTATTATAAACCCGTTGGAACACCCGGCCTGAAAACCTGCAAAAACCCCTCAGGAATATTGCCCTCTGATCAAATTCCTTTGCTTTGCAGGTTAGGCAGATTTTTTTTTAAGACTCTGCGCGACTGTTGTGCTAACTTGTTTCACGTTCAAATTATAGTTTAAAGTTACAGACCCTATTTGTGTGTTTTACATATTTACCAGAATATTATATGTTGGCCCTTAAATTTAAGTGCCCAAGTTTCAATGGTTGACATTTGTTTCATGGACAAAAAATCATGATTGCAACAATCCTATTGTCCATGAATTTGGACATTTCACACCCATACAATACTAAATCAAAACTAAAATCTAGTCGGTTAATAAAATATTCTTTTTAACTTCTTTAATTTGTTAGTATTTGTCTAGGATGTTATCCTAAGTGGCCCGCCAGAGACTCCATACTTATCGGAATGAAAACACAATGACTTGTGTTTTAAAAATGTAAACTGTATGTCTATATACATATATGGTATTTGGCAATACTCTGCTGGATCATACCGTTGCTACCCAATAGATGAGGAATGGAATATTGCTCCAAAGATGCTATGTTAAAGCACATGTGTGGAATTAATTGAAATAAAAGAAGAAACTAATTGTTTGGGGACATGTAACAACAAGTACTGTACCATCCAACATCTAAAACCTAATGACTATGTGACAACAACCAACTCCTACAATAATACTACTACGACTACTACTACTGTAACACCACCATCTAGCAACACCAGAAGGAAACATCTACTGCTAGCTCTCCAAACTACTACAGTGTACAACCACAAACTCATACAACTACCTACTACGCCACTTAACTACTGATAACACAGCCCAATCTACAACAACAGAAACACCATTTACAAATCAACTACAACACCATGGTGTGAGTGGTCAGAGTGGTTTGACAATAGCCAAACCCAGCCCAGATGTCAAATCAATGGAATTTGAATCCATCAGTGAATTGTGGAAAAAATAACAGGAAATATCCTTGTGAGAGCCCATTTCGACATTGAATGCAGGATGACAAATTATCAATGGATAAAACCTTCACAGGATAGACTGGCGGCAACCATGGTCAAACAAGTGTGTGGTGCGATAAATCGTATGGACATGCCGATGTTCAAACAAAGAAAATTCAAAATAAAGTATGACATAATCATCTTTATACGTTGATATGTTGACATCAAAACACTCCAACTCCAATACCTAATACCATACTACTGTAATTCCACCATCTACAACAACGAGACATTACTGCTAGCTCTACAACACTACCGTGACAACCAAAACTCCCTACAATACCTACTACACTACTATGTAATGCCGCCATCGACAACACAGAGACATCTACTGCTAGCTCTACAACTATCTTACAGTGACAACCACACAATTCCTACAATACCTACTACTTACTAATACATACTGTAACACCACCATCTACATCAACAGAGACATTCTGCTAGCCTCTACAACTACTACAATATCTAAAACTTACTACTGTCACACCACCATTACAACAACAGAAAAATCTACTGATAGCTCTCAACTACTACAGTGACAACCACAACTCCTACAATACCTACTACCATTACAACTGTAACACCACCATCTCAACAACAGAACAATCTACTGATCAGTCTAAAACTACTACAGTGACAACCACAACTTCCTACAATACCTACTACCACTACGACTGTAACACCGCCATCTAAACTAACCGAAACACCAATTTACAACATCTACAACCACCATGTCGCTGAGAGTGGTCAGAGTGGTTTTTTGACAATGAGACAACCCAGCCCAGATGTCAAATCGAAGGGAATTTGAATCCATCAGTGAATTGTGGAAATCACAGAAAAATATCCTGTGAGATTTTTCCCATTCGAATTGATTGCATGACAAATTTAATGATAAAAACTTCACAGGCGGCGTGGACTTGAACCCATGGTCAAAAAGGTTGGTGCCAATAAATCATATGGACTGATATGTTAAACAAAGAAAATTTCATATAACAGCTTATGCAATCATCATCTAATACGATGTATGTTGCCATCCAACCACTACAACTACATACCTACTAGCTACTACGTACTATACTGTAATGCGCCCTCTACAACAACAGAGAAATCTACTGTAGCTCTACAACTACTACAGTGAACAATACAACCTAACAATACCTACTAACCAACTACTGTAACACCACCATCTACAACAACAGAAACATCTATACTGTAGCTCTACAACTATACAGTGAAAACCACACAACTCCTACTAATACCTACTACCACTACGACTGTAACACCTGCCATATCTACACAACAGAACAACATTTACAACATCTACAACACCGATGGTGTTGAGTGGTAGAGTGGTTGGACAATAGCAACCCAGCACAGGATGTCAATCGAAGGAATTTGAACATCATTGAAATGGTGGAAATACAGGAAATCTACTGTGAGAGCCCCATTCGACATTGAATGCTATGACAAATTATAATGCTATAAAACCTTCACAGGCATGGACTGTGAACCCATGCGTCAAAAAGTGTGGTGCCGATTAAATCATATGGACTGATATGTTAAAACAAAGAAACTTCCGAATAAAGTATGCCAATAATCATTCAATACGATGGATGTTGCCCATTCCAACCATACAACTACAATATCCTATAGCTACTACTACTGTAATGCAGACATCGTACAATAAAAGAGACATCTACTGCCTAGCTCATCTACAATACTACAGTGACAACCACAACTCCCACCATTACCTACTTCCACTACGACTGTGAACACCGCCATCTACAACAACAGAGACATCTACTGCTAGCTCTACAACTCACTACAGTGACAACACACCTCACTACAATCCTACTACCACTACGACTGCTAACATCGCCCATCTAAAACAACAGAAACACCATTTACAACATCATACACACCAGGTGGAGTGCTGCCGAGTGGTTTGAAAATAGCCAACCAGCCCCCAGATGTCAAATCAAAGGAATTTGAATCATCGTGAATTGTGGAAATCACAGAAAATATCCTGTGAGATCCCATTAGACATTGAATAGGCAGGACAAATTATAATGATAAAAAACTTAAACAGGCGTGGACGGAACCATGTCAAAAAAGTGCTGGGGTGCAAATAAATCATATGGACTGATAGGTTCAAACAAAGAAGAACATTCATATAAGTAGCACTAACATCTAAGACGGTATTGTTGCATTCCAACCAATACAAAAATACTAATAGTAATACTACTGTAATGCCGCCATCTACAACAACAGCAGACATTATGCTAGCTCTACAACTAATACAGTGACAACGACAACCCTCCTAAATACCTACTACCACTACTACTGTAACACCACCATCTACAACAACAGAAACATCTATCGCTGTCTACAACTCTACAGTGACAACCACAAATCCTCACAATACCTACTACCATACGACTGTACCACCGCCATCTACAACAACAGAAACCACCATTTACAACATTCTACAACACCATGGTGTGATGTGGTCAGGTGGATTTGACAATAAGCCAACCCAGCCCAGATGTCAAATCGAAGGATTTGAATCCCATCAGTGAATTGTGGAAAATCACAGAACATATCCTGTGAGAGCCCATTCGGACCATGAATGCATGACAAATTATAATGATTCAAAACTTTACAGGCATGGAACTGGAACCATGGTCAACAAAGGGTGGTGCGATAAATCATATGGACTGATATGTTCAACAAAAAAGAAAATCCAATACAGTATGCCATAATCATCTCATACCTGTATGTTGCATTCCAACCCACTACAATACAAACCTACTAGTACTACTGCTGTAATGCCGCATCTACAACAACAGAGACATCTATGACTAGCTCACAACTACTACAGTGACAACTCAACTACAATATACTACTCCATACGACTGTAACCACCGCCCTTACATCTACAGAGACACATTCTACGATAGCTATGACAATACTACAGTGCCTAGCACAACTCCTACATTTTTTACTACCACTACGACTGTACATCGCCCATCTACAACAACAGAAACACCATTACAACATCACAAACACCATGGTTGTGAGTGTCCGAGTGTTTGACATAGCCAAACCAGCCCAGATGTCAAATCAAAGGAATTTGAATCCATCGGTGGAATGTGGAAATCACAGAAAATTAGCCGTGAGAACCCATGCGAAACTTGACTGCTACATGACAAATTATAATGGATAAAACTTCCACAGGCATGCCTGGAAACCATGGTACAAAAATAGTGTGGTGCGTAAATCATGGACTGATATGTTTTCAAAAGAAAATTCAATAAATTAGCCATAATCAGCTAATCCGTGCATGTTGCACTCCAACCACTACAAATACAAACACCTACTAGTAGTACTACTACTTACTTCCGCCATCTACTACTGTAAGACATCTCTGCTCGCTCTCATTACTACAGTGACAACTACAGAGCCTACAATACCTACTACCACTACTACTGGAATGCGCCAATCTACAACCACAGAGACATCCACTGTAGCTCTACAACTACTACAATATCTCAACTATACTTTAATTCCGCAATTACAACAACCGAGAATATCATTGTAGCTCTACAACTACACAGTGGAGACCCAACTCCTACATTACCTACTTCACTACTACTGTCAATTCCGCCATCTACAACAAACAGTAGACACTACTGCTTAGCGTCTACAACTACTACAGTGACAACCACAACTCCTACAATTACTGATACCACTACTACTGTAATGCCGCCATCGACAACAACAGAGCCTATCTACGCATCTAGCTCGTAAATACTACAGTGACTACCACTCACTCCCACAAGACCTACTACACTATACTGAACACCACCATTACAACAACAGAAACACCCATGTCCAACACTACCAAACCTGGTGTGTAGTGCGTACAGTGGTTTGACAATAGCCCACCCAGACCCCAGATGTCAAATCGACAGGAATTGGAATCCATCAGTGAAACTGTGGAAAATCACAGAAAAGAAAATGATCCTGTGAGAGCCCATTCGACAGTGACAATGCAGTGACAAATTATAATGATAAAAACTTCACAGGACGTGGTGGACTGGCAACCCATGGTCAGAAAGTGTCGGTGCCGATAAAATCATTATGCCGATGATATGCTTCAAACAAAGAAAATTTCAAATCAAGTATGCCTAATAATTTCATCTAATACGTGTATGTTGACATTCCAACCATACAACGACAATAACTTACTAGAAAAATACGAATACTGTAATGCCCGCAATTCTACAAAACAGAGACATCTAATGCATAGCTCTAGCAACTCACGTACAATATCTACAGACCACTATACTGTACCCACCACCATCTACAACAACAGAAACATCTACTGCTGTAGCTCTACTAAACTACTACAGTGTCAAACCCACAACTCCTACAATATCTATACCACTACTACTGCTAACAACCACCCACCTACAAACAACAGAAACAACTCTACTGCATATAGCTCCTCTACAAGCCTAATACAGTGACAACCACCACTCCTACAATGCCTACTGACCACTATGACCTGAAACCCCGCCCTCTACAACACCAGAAACACCATTTACAACAACTACAACACCATGGTTGTGTGAGTGGTCAGAGTGGTTTGACAATTAGCCAACCCAACCCAGATGTCAAATCCAAAGGAATTTGAATCCATCAGCTGTGAATTGTGGAAATCACAAAAATATCCTGTGAGAGGCCCATTCGACATTGCAATGCATGACAAAAATGAGTAATGATAAAAAATATCACAGGTCTGGACTGGAACCAGTATGTCAAAAAGGGTGGCTGCAAATAAATCATAGATGAAATGATATGCCTTCAAACAAGAAAAATTCAAATAAAGTTATGCCATATAATAATCTAATACGTGTATGTTTGCATTTCCAACCACTACATATAAATACACTTACTCGAACTACAATACCTACTAGCTACTTACTACTGTAATGCCGCCATCTACAATAACACAGAGACATCTACCTGCTAGACCTCTCCAAATACTACAGTGACACCACAACTTCCCACATTAACATACCTTCCCACTACGACTGTACACACCGCCCATCTACAAACAACAGAGACATCTACTGCTAGCTCTACAACTACTACAGTGACAAACACAACACCTAACAATACCTACTACTCACTACGAGCTCTGTCAACAATCGCCATCTACAACCACAGAAACACCATTTACAACATCTACAACACCATGGTGTGAGAAGGCGTCGTGCGAGTGGTTTGGAAGATATAGCCAAACCCAGCCCAGATGTCAAATCACAAGGAATTTGAATCCATCGGTGAATTGATGGAAATCACAGAGGAAAAATCCTGTGAAAAGAGAACCCATTCGACAGTGAACATGCCATGACAAATTCATGAATGATTTAAAAACTTTAACAGGGGGGGGGGGGGGCAGGACGGAACCATGGTCAAAAAAGGGTGGTGCGATAAATCATATGCGGACTGATATGTTTTAACAAAGAAAATTCAAAGTAAAAGCATATGCCCTATAATCATTAGATAGATACGTGTCATGTTGCATTCCAACCACTGACAAACTACAATAACCTACTAGTCTTACTACTGTCAATTCCGACCATCTCTACAACAACAGAAGACATCTACGCTAGCTCTACAACTACTACAGCTGACAACCACAAACTCCTACAATGACCTTTATACCCACTACTACTGTAATGCCGCCTATCTACAAACAACAAGGACATCTACTGCTAGAAACCCCCTCTACAACTACTACACATATCTACAACTACTACTCTGTAATTCCGCCAATCTAAAACAACCGAGACATCTATGCTAGCTCTACAACTAACTACAGTGTACAACCACACAATCCCACAATTTACCTACCACACTTACTACTCGTGTAATGCACGCCATCTGACAACAACAGAGTAATCTACTGACTAGCTCTACACACTAGCTACAGTGACAAACCACAAACCTCATACAATACCCTACTACCCACACTACGGTAATGCCGCCATCTACACCAACAGAGACATACTACTGCTAGCTCACAAATACTACAGTGCACAACACCCACTCCCCAATTCCTACTACCACTACTACTGTAACACCCAACCATCTACAAACAACAGAAAACATATACTGCTAGCTCTTTTTCGACTACTACAGTGCTCAACCAACAAACTCCTACAATACCTACCTACCACTGCCAACGACTGTAACACCGCCATCTACAACAAACAGAAACACCGATTTACAACCTCTACAACACATGGTGTGATTAGGTCAGAGGGTGGTTGCACAATAGCCAACCCAGACCCAGATGTCAAATCGGAGCGAGAATTGGAATCCATCAGTGAATTGTGGAAACTCACAGAAGAAAATCTCTGTGAAAGCCCATTCGACAGCTGGATGCAATGGACCATTATAAGGATAATAAACTTCACAGGCTTTGGTTGGAACCATGCGCAAAAGTTGATGTGGGGTGCAATATAAATCATAATGGACTGATATGCTTCAAACAAAGAAAATGGGCAAAATAAAGTATGCCATCAATCATCTTATACGTTACTGTTGGATTCCAACCACTACAACTACAATACCTACTTAGTTTATACTAACTGTAATGCCGCCCATCTACAATAACAGAGAAATCTACGCTAGCTCTCTACAAGCATCTACAATATTACAGTCGACAAACCACAACTCTAACGTAATACCTAATAGACATCTACTACTCGTAACACCACCATCTACAACAACAGAAAGCATCTACGGGTAGCTCTACAAACTACTACAGTGGACGACCCACAACACCACACAATACCTACTACCACTATACTGTACGCCGCCATCTACAACAACAGAAACATCTGACTGCTAGCTCACAAACTACTACAGTTGAAAAAAAACCACAAACACTCCTACAATACCTACTAACCTACTAAAATACTGTAATGCCGCACTCATCTACAACAACAGAAACATCTACTGCGAGCTCTAAAAACTACGACAGTGCCGACCAACAACCCCCCACAATACCTACTACCACTACTACTGTAACACCGCCCTTCACAAACAACAGAAACATTCTACTGGTAGCTCTAAATACTACAGTGCACGACCACCACACACACACATACCTTACTACCACTACTAACTGTTGAACGCCGCCATCTACAACCAAACAGAAAAATCTACTGATAGCCCTCTACAACTACTACAGTGACAACCACAAATTCCACCTAATACCTATACAACTATTACTCGTTGAATGCCGCCATATCTACCAAACAACAGAAAAATCTACTGCTAGCCTCTACAACTACTACAGTGACAACCACAAACTCTACAAATACCTACTACTACACTGTAATGCCACCATGCTACAACAACAGAAACATATACTGCATAGCTCTACAACTACTACTAGTGACACCACAAACTCCTAACAATACCTTACTACTACTATCTACTGTAATGCCCACTATCTACAACAACAGAAACATCTCATGCTAGCCTCTACAACTACCTACAGTGACAACCAACTACAAACTACAATACTATATACTCCACTCCACCATACTGTAATGCCACCAATCTACAACCAACAAGAAAACATCTACTGCTTAGCTCTACAACTACTACAGTGACAACCCACAACTCCTACAATTCCTACTGTCACTACTGACTTTGTAAACACACACCATCTACAACACGGTTCAATGAGCCACACAGGACCCCCTCCCTAATCCACAACACATGGACCCCAGCGTGCCCAAGCCACAACAACACCAAATCCTAAATGTTTTCTGCCACATACAATAATGTAAAATATTGCAGGCAGAGAGTGAGCTACTACTTTTATTGACAACCATTTGTTTCTTTTGTCTGTTAAGTACATGAAAGGTTTTGCTTATTAGATTGATTTTGCTGTTCACCATTGAAAGTGTCATGATTTTTAAACAGTTTTCGAACTTTAAACTGGATTTTATGTATCTTTGCCTTCCTATCCTTCCTTCACAAATCTTTGAATGGTCATTGTTAGGGTCAATCAGCAATCGTCCCCAAATGGTCCAGTGCCGATACTTACTTGCAAACTCCTTCCTGCCTATATTGTAAAAAGATATTCAATTTAACAAACCACACGGTATAAATAACAGAAGTTCGAAAGAAACTATTCTGAGACTAGGTTATTTGTGTTTATTTCTGCTTTTACCAGTATAACTAACTTAAAGTAAAAATTATGGTTGCTTTGTCATTATCTAACTACTTTGAAGGTTCTTAAAAGACTCCCTAAAATGGAATATGGCCAGGTTTTATTAACCTTCGCATCATCATTCTGACTCTTTTATTTATAACAGATAGACACATGCACGTATCAAAAACGTTGCCCAAAGGTGGACGAAAAGTCATTCTCAAGAGCATGTACGTTGTGACCCAATAACTGAAATACCTGAATGTGTTAACGGAGTGGATCTACCATGTGAAGGTGTCATATAACAATGGCTGCGCGCTATAAGTCTGAATGTCAATTGTGAGTTTAAATCCTATACAAAGATGTTTTTTTAATGATTTTAAATGGTGCTATAAAAAAGTGACATTGTTTGGGCCAGTGCATTATATTTAATTCTTGTTTTCTATTAATTTATACTTTAACTTGTTGTTCTGAGCCAACAGGTGTGAGTGCTATGACCTGGGTGTGACCCTCGATTACAGAATTTTGTATGGACAGTCTACTGATGCTTTCCAAGGAAACTGCACTTATGTTTTGTTCGAAGACAATCATCCCCAAGATACAAATTGTCAGTGTCCATGCTTAACCAATAGTCTTGTGATCCTAATAAACACATTCTTGATTGCCCTGAAGTATGTGATTGTGTATTACAATAATCCCACAAAATGCAGAGATGGCGCCGAGCGACAAAATAGTAAAGTCGAGTCCATGTACGTTGTATTCAGAAAAATGTGTTTATTAAAAACTCACATTCTCTTGCCTAAGCCATTTAAAACTAGGTGCTGCGCAGGGATTTTTCATCTTGCCTTCAATTTTCAGTAGGGACCTGTTGAAAAGGTTACTTTAGATCCCCACGCTGATGGACGAGTGTGTTTCATGTAGTTGCCTTTGTTATTGCTTCATAATGGGACCAATCTGCCCTTAGTCTGCCTAAGAGGATCGGACCTTATTTGATGAAACTCCAAAAAACAATTTTACAAAAGGCATATTTTTTTCAATTCCACAATATGTAGTTTACTACACGACAATCGACTGATCTACAGAAAGTGACAGGTAATACACTAGTGATTACAGCTTTTATCCTAAATATTTCCCTTACGGTTTATGTTAATGAATACAGCCTGAAGAAGCCAACATACATAATTGTAAAACATCATTCACTCACCACACTAATGGCCATGGAAGTGCTCTGCAACATCTCTGCAAACATCAAAAGCTCAGATTATAGTTAGTGATTCAGATCATCCACATCAGGACTCCCATTCTCACTACTTCCATGATAATACAACTAGGGACAATGTGTGGTAAGTACCAAGCTCTTTCGGCCGACAAATGCAAACTGAGCATTAATAGCAGGGTTCAATAATAAAAGAAAAGTAGGAATTAGTAGTTTGTGTATGAGCAAAATGTAACTCGTTTGAACATAGCGCTTGGAGATGCAGCTATACATTTGAATACAACTCTCAGTATTAATTAGGAAAGACCACCCTTCAAGCCAAGAATAAGTAAATATTTTTGGTTTACTAATTTATGTTTCTTAAAAGAGTAGACTAAATTCTTTATCTGACGGCCTCTACCTGAATATTTAGTGGTTATTGCTGAATGTTGTCGGTACTAAGGTTCCCTTCTCCATCCTGACTTAGATTGCAGCTGAAAATATATCAAGTTGACTTGTGTTTCTGGTTATTATTAACTTTTTCAATTTCTCGATTGATAATTTGTAGGGATTTGTGACAACAGTCCAGCTCAACCAATGCATGCCAGACTTCCGTAATGGAAAGCAATCAACATATTAATTGTGAGCACAATGGCACCCACAGTTTTGGAAATGGCTCCCCCGCAGGATGTGTGAAATACATCCACCTCCGAAGAATCTTCCACCTTCCACCTCGAAACAATACTGTCTGTGAACATCATCAAGAGCAAGCATAAGGCGCAGATAAAGTCAACATGTTGTTTTGTTTATTTATTTCTCTATCACGATCAGGAAAATGATTTTGTGGGGCGGGGTTTGGATTGTGTTTCAAAGTTGTGTGTAATCAAGCTGGCCATAATGCCGGCTTGTTCCCTACCGCGGACTATTATGAGGCATGAAAATATAGATGTATCCAGAATGCGGAACTGGAGTCTTTCTGCCTGCGGCTAGTGTGGAGGCTTATGCCGACGAGACTATGTGCGCAGAAGTCTATCTACTGTGGGACTGGAGAAGCCCTCACCTGTCCTCAAAAGGGCTATGTGGTACACTCACAAAAGCACATCACGATTGTCGAGTAACATTAATGTGTATTGTGTGTCATGCCATTTGATTGTAGCTTTAACTGTTGTAATTCCATGACTATTATAATATATATTGCTATTCTGAATAGGGACCTATAATCTTGTCGATTCGATTTCTAGTTACAGGAATTCAAGTGTCCCAAGTCCAAAAATCTACCAAAGGCATGTGATCCTAAAGTGCGAAAAAAAAACAATCTTGCCTTGGCAGTACATCGCTAATACAATATCATCAGTTCATATCCATCAAATCAAATAATTATCTTTAGATAAGATGAAATTGATTTTTACTGATATATACTCTGAAATGGGTGTATTTTAGCAGTCATTGAGAAGTGATAAATCTGTTACTTTTATTTGTATCTTTTTTTTTTTAAAACTAGATACACATGATATAGGTATGCAGATGAGAAAGAATTGTCTACAGCAGATGTTGTAACCAAACGGTAGGTGGAAGGTTGTTACTGTCCTGATGGGCCAGTATCGGGTTGAATATGACATCAGATAAAGTGTACAGCTTACTGCCTTAGGTAAGCAGGTGTTCTTCATTTACTTTTCTGGGCTTGGCTCATTTAATTCACCTTGTCATTTATTTTGATTTTTGGTAGTTGATGTTGTCTCTCTTGAGATGAATTGCCCTTGTCACATGGATGGGATTACCCTAACAAGGATAGTGTCAGACTGTAATTTAAAGTGTGCCTCGCAACAAAGAACAAAACAATGATCCAGCCGCGAGTACTACTGATGGGGGGGTTTTTAAAACATCTTAGCTGCTGTTACTGTCAAGCCTGTTCTTTGCTAGTTTGTTAGTGTTGTGCCTTAGTTGGATCCTGCGAGGAGGGTAAAAACTATTACTCATTTTAGTGCAGAGGGAAGTCACATTTTCTCACAATTAAAAACTAAAATTACCACAAACTATTGTAAACTAAATTTAATTTTCTGCCCAGCCTGGCGGAACACATGGGACAGTTGATGTGTAAACCTGTATAAATGCCACTAATCCTGCGAATTCCTTTGAAAGGAGCCAATAAACGGGTCCAAACTGAAAATGCCCATGTGCTGACGGATATGAAAAGAACTGTTCAAAAACTGCTGGAAAACTTGTGGTAAGTCATCAAGAATTGTAATCAAGAACCAAAGAAAAAATCTGGATAATTGTGCCAATTGATTATGCTGCATCAAAAGATTCTAGCCGTGGACTATGAAAATACATAGTACAAGAGTTGCCATAGTAATTGTACTACATTTCATGGGCCCATAACCATAAGGAATTCAAAACACTTAAGGGAGTTTAAGAGAACATTTAAACTTTAATAGCGGATTCTGTAGTTTGACATCATGCCTGATGTCAATTATGATTATGCTTAACCACTCTGATATTTCTTCCACTTTGACCTAATAATAGCCATATTAAAACACAAACAATGGTACAAAACATTCAATTATATTAATTTAATATTCTTCACCCAGTCAAGTGTGCGATCTTGAACAATGTCTCATGAAGAAATGTGATGTGGGCTTTGAGTTAGCATTAACTACAACCTAAAGACAGTCGCAGGTGCTGTCCTGTGGTAAGTCTCCAAATTTCTATTACTGATTCCTACTCAAATATCAATTGCTGTTTGTCAAAAACATTTTGTATTTTCCAAGAAAGTAATTGTTACAAATGTTTTGCTTCTTGAAAAATAAGTGAATATGTTTTTCCCTCTACAAAAATGCAACTTCTTAAAAGAATAGCCCCCTAATATCAACAAGCCATATGTCTTCGCTCATTTACTTTTTATTATATTATTCCATAACCTGTTATACATGTGAGGGTTTAGAAAACGAAAGTGCCGAACTGGTCGTCAGATTTGTATTGGTGTCAGTTTTGTGAATGAAGTTGAAATGATTGTGAGACTAGGGTTTGTTGTTGTTGTTTGTTTTCTTTTTCTTTTCCAAGCCATAAATACAACAAGCAATATGAATGTGGGCACATGTAGTCACATATATGGCTATCGATTACTATGGACACATGGACAATGTCTTCAGAGGTATGTATCAGTGACTGCCCAGCAGGAATTGGGAATATGGCACGTAACCCTGTTTAGATGGACTTAAATTAAATATTAAAAAAGATTCAGTACATCATATATGTGTAATGGGAAGTGCATTCTTTCATCATTTCTCTGTTGTGATTTCATGTGATGGACAGATTTTATTTTGAGGCTGAAGTCGTTTCCTCTATAACAAGCAATTTCCTAAACTGTTTATTGTTCTTTTTAGTGATCTAAAGATGTCTGTTGTGTACAATAAACACAGAGTTACAAGGGTGAGCTGCTAGATTCATTTTTTTCCCCGTAATATTACTTATAGAAGAAAGACTAAAATTTAAACAAAGGCATTAAATGATAATTTTTGTATCAAGTTGATCGAGTTTTTTAATTTGTTGCTAATTTTCTTTACTTCATTAAACAGATGAATGTGCTCTGGTTCTTCAATAGAGTCCTGTTTTTTTGTTAGGTTGGAGAAGTCCGCCGTTACACATGTGAAACTAATTACCTTGCCGTCAAATAAACGGCTCCTTTGTGATGAGAAGAGCTCTGGAGGAGTGCAACTTACTTGGGTCCATTTGACTGTAAACTTGTTACGCTTAAAAAAATCACATAGCTGAAACTCCACACATGACACAGTTTTATTCTATGTATTATGTATGGCTGCCACTTTCTAAAAAGTACTATGATGACTGATTTTACAGTGGTGACATTGCCTTCTGTGTTTACCAGTGACTTGTGGATCACTGACCAATGACGCTTCATCACTGATTCTGTCTTACTGTTTAGCTGGGCTGAGCGGATGTCACCAACACTGTAGATCTGCGCATTTAGCTATACTCTCTGTGCATAATCTCTCAAAGGGCTCCACGCTGTGAAAAATGGTCGCAAATATGAAAAAAAAAATTTCCAGCTTTCACAACAACATCTGTAAAATCTACTCATCGTTTTTTTTTGTTGGTAACAGTCACAAACCATGTGCCTGCTTCCACAAGTGCTTTTTATCAATAGATCTCTGCATGAGGGGCAGTTAGTTAATTACCAAATTACTTTAGAGGCACGCCAATGTTGCCTAAACCGCCCCAATGAACAACACCATGCCATCATGAGCAGTTATGTCTAATTCCATGTACAAACTTTTTTTATTTATTTATCCTTTATTTAACCAGGAGAAGCCCATTGAGATTAAAAATCGTCTTTTCGCAAGGGAGGACCTGGCCAAGATAGGCAGCTGAATTACATCACATGCATTACATACGCGTACAAAGACACACAAAAAAAAGAAAAAGAAAAAAACCATGAAAAATAAAAACAAATAAATTAATAGAAACAGTTTTTTTTTTTTGAGAAGCCAATTATGCACTTACAATGAAATCTCAACTAAAAACATTGACCATGTGAGGGAGATCCAACTCAAAACATGTCTAATTTTTAAATGTACAATATGATTTTTAAGAATGAGTTATTTTAATGAGCAAATCAAAAAGATTCACAAAAGAGTCATGAACTTACTGGTAAGACAGTGGTTTGAATCAAACAAATAAATCATTCATTCAGAGTGGTAACTGAGGTTACTAGAGATTTCCTTACCCAAACTGTGGAGTTATTTTTTGATTACATCCGATTTGAAATGAAAACCAGGAGTTACTGCTGTTGTATATTTTAGCTTTGGGAGGACACATCAGTTTATTTACTGACTGGTAGTTAATGTGTCTGTGCTCACCTCCTCATTAACAGTCACCTGTTCTTCCCTTCCTCAGCCACCTGTCACAGCAAAAGTTGAACTTAAAAAGATTGTGATCCGATAATGCAGTGTGGAAAGGCTGCCACTTTATTATTGAAACTGTAAACATTTTTTTGGCACTCAAGGGCTCTGTATATGGTGAAACAAGAAGAAGAGTGCTGTGGAACATGTGTACGCAAGGAACTGTACTTTACCAGCAGAAACCCACATATATGATGCGGGTACATTTGTAAAACATTTGTGAACTTTTCTTCATTCGTTCAGTTCATCAGCCAATGAATCTGCTCTGTTCTTCAATCCTCTTGAGTCTGTCTGTTCTTTTGTCAGGTTGGAGAGTCCTCATGAACAAATGCTGAAAATGTTACCTGTCGTAAAATTGATGGCTTGCCTATGACTGAGAAGAGTCTGGAAGCTGTCACTTACACCGGTTCGAGTGACTGTAAACCTGTAAGAAGAATCTCTAGCTTAAACGCTCACATTACATATTTGTTTTCTATGTATTTTGTATTGCTGTCATTTTCAGATGCAATACCGTTGTTCCTCATTGAAATTCTACAGTGGTGATGCTTAGCCTGTTCATTTACTTTGGATGGACAAAAAAAATTCAGATCTGAGGGCTGGATTCACAAAAGCTCTTCTTAAGAAAAAAGTTTAAAAAAAAAAAAAAACAAAACCAAAGTCAATTATATTTTGTAATGATTTGTAACGTTACTCTTATATAAGACTTTGAATCTCTTCTAAAGGTTTGTCTTTAGAACAATCTTAAGAAAAAAAGTATTTTTGGGAATACAAAAACATTCTTGATTTTTTGTTAATTGACTGTAAACTAAATTAGTAAAAATCACTAATGCTTAAACTCCACACGACGCACACTTCTTTTTTTTTTTTTTTTGTTATGGCTGTCACTTTAAGAGACATCATATGATGAGATTTTACAGTGGTGAGATTGCCTGCCCTTGTTTACCAGTGACATTGTGGATCACTGGACCAATGACGTTCATCCTGATTCTTCTTACTGTTTTAGGCTGGGACTGATGTCACTGTATATCTCGCATTTAGCTATACTCTCTTTGTGCATCATCTTCAAAGGGCTCCCACGCTGTGATAAATGGTCGCGCCAAATATGAAAAAAAATTCCGAGCTTTCTAACAACATATGTAACATCTACTCATCGTTGGTAACAGTCACAAACCATGTGTGCTTCCACAAAGTGCCTTTTATCATAGATCATGCTCCATGAGGTGCAGTAGTTAGTTAATTGTACCAAAACCAACTTTAGAGTGCACGCCAATGTTGCCTAAACGCATGAACAAACATTGCCATCATGAGCAGTTATGTCCTAATTCATGTGACAAATGAGTTTTAAGAATGAGTTATTTTTAATGAGTCAATCAAAAGCATTTCACAAAAGAGTCATGAACTTACTGTAAATTTAGACAGTGGTTTGAATCAAACAATAAATCATTCATTCAGAGTGGTAACTGAGGTTAATAGAGATTTCCTTACACCAACTGTGAGTTTATTTTTTGATTACATCCGATTTGAAATGAACCAGCAGTTACTGCTGTTTGTATATTTTAGCTTTGTGGGACACATCAGTTTATTTACTGAACATGGTAGTTAGATGTGTCTGTGCTCACCTCCCTCATAACATCACCTGTTCTTCTTCCTCAGCACCTGTCACAGCAAAAGTTGAACTTAAAAAGATTGTGATCCGATTAATGCAGTGTAACCAGGTGCCACTTTATTATTGAAACTGTAAACATTTTTTTTTTTGCACTCAAGGGCTCTGATATATGTGAAAACAAGAAAGAAGAGTGCGTGTGGAACAGGTGATACCAACCCATATCCTGGAACTGTACTTACACAGACAGACAACAACCACACCATATATATGCGGGGTACATTTGTAAACATTTGTGTGAACTTTTCTTCATTCTTTCATGTTCATCAGACAATGGATTGCTCTGTTCTTCAATCCTCATTGAGTCGTCTGTTCTTTTGTCAGGTTGGAGAATGTCCCTCATGAACAAATGTGAAAATGTTACCTGTCGTAAAATTGATTGGTGGCTTGCCTATGACTGAGAGGAAGAGCTCATGAGAAGTGCACTACAACGGGTTGTTTGTTCGAGTGACTGACCTAAACCTGTAGTAGAAGGAATCTACTAGCATCTTTACTACTATAAACTCACATTACATATTTGTTTTCTATGTATTTTGTATTGCTGTCATTTTTCAGATGCAATACAGTTTGTTCCTCATTGATTCTACAGTGGTGATGTAGCCTTGTTCATTTACTTTTGGATGGACAAAAAAAAAAAAGTTCAGATCTGAGGCTGGATTCACAAAAGTCTTCTTAAGAAAAAAAGTAAAAAAGAAAACAAAAAAAAAAACAACAGAGTTATTTGTAATGATTTGTAACTTAATCCTATATGAACGACATTTTAAATCCTTTTAAAGTGGTTGTGTCTTTAGAAACCAATCTTAAGGAAATAAGATATTTTTGTTGTTGAATACACACAACATTCCTGATTTTTTTGTTAATTGACTGCTAAACTAATATGTAAAAAACATTATGCCATTAAACTCCACTTTAACACGCACTTTTTTCTTTTTTTTTTGTATGGACTGCCACATTTTCTACAAAGTACTATGGATGATGATTTTACAGTGGTGAGATGTGAATTCTGTTTACACAGGCGACAATTGTGGATCACTGACCAGATGACGTTCATCCGTGATTACTCTACTGTTTTAGCTGGGGACTGATGTCACTGTAGATCTCGCCGATTTATGCTATCACTCTCGTCTGTGGCATCAGATCTCTCACATGGGACTCCACGCTGTCGATAATATCATGGTCGCCCCCCCCCCCCCCAACTATGAACAAAAAAAAGTTCCAGCCCCTTTCTAACAACAATGTAAAATATCTACTAGATCGGTTGGGGTAACAGTCACAAATCCATGCAGTGAGCTTCCACCGAATGTTACTTTGTATCATAGATCATCCCTCAGGAGGCCATGTGCCAGTTAGTTAATTCCAAATTAGCTTTATAGAGTCGCCACGCCAATGTTGACGCTAAACACTCAATGAACAAACATGATCATGAGCATTATGTCTAATTCATGCCTAACAAATGATGTTTTAAGACAGAGTTCAGTTTTTAATGAGTCAATCAAATGCGATTGGCAGCCAAGGAAGGAGTCATGAACCGATACTGCCGTACACGATCTAAGACGTGGTTCGTGAAATCAAACAATAAATCATTAATTCAGAGCTGGGTAACACTGGAGGTAGTTACTAGAGATTTTCCTTACGCACAAACTGTGGATTATTTTTTGGGATTAGCATCCGATTTGAAATGAACCAGGAGTTACTGCTGTTGTATAATTGTAGCTTTTGTGAGAGCAGCATCAGTTTATTTACTGACTGGTAGTTAATGTGTCTGTGCTCACCTCCTCAGATAACAATCACCTGTTCTTCGCTTTCCTCAGCACCTGTACACCCGCAAAAAGCTTGAACCTTAAAAGAAAGATTGTGCCCGCCATCCGATAATCATTGTGCAGTGCTAAAGGGTGCCACCGTTTATTATGTTGAAACTGTGAAGACATTTTTTTTTTTGCCTTTGTATGCACTCAAGGGACTGCTGAATATGTGAAACAAGAGAGAAGAGTGTGTGTGGAACATGTGGGACCAGAGGGGAACTGTACTTACACCAGCAGAAAAACACCACATATATGTATGCCTAGCGTACATTTTAGTGGAAACATTTGTGAACTTTTCTTCATCTTTCGAGTTCATCAGACAATTGGATCTGCACTCTGGTCCTCCATCATAATTGAGTTTGTTTGTCTTTTGTCAGGTTGGCCCCCCCCCAGACCAGAGAAGTCTCTCGATGAACAAAACTGCTCCGAAAATGTTACCTGTCGCTAAAATTGATGGCATTGCCTATGGACTGAGAAGATGTCTCTGAGAAGTGCAATCTTACACCCGTTCGTAGTGAACTGTAAACGGCTAGTAATGAAGAATCTTCTAGCTTAAACTAGGTGACTAGTCAACGGTGATTAGAATATTTGTTCGTATATGTATTGCATATTGCGTGTCATTTTTCAGATTCCGGAATACAGTTGTTCCTCATTTGATTCTTTACAGTGGCTGATTCTAGTCAGCCTGTTCATCTCTACTTTTGCATGGTCAAATAATTCAGACTGAGGCACTGGATTTCACAAAAAATCTTCCTTAAGAAAAATAAGATAAATAATAAATGAACAAAAACTTAAAGAAGTTATTTGTAAGGCGGATTATTTAACGTTATACTATATAAGAATTTAAATATGCTGCTCAGGTTTGTCTCAAGACACATTCTTAAGAAAACGTATTTTGGTATACAAATATTCCTATTTTAATTGTTTAACTTAGAAATACTAAAAAAATACGAGTTAAATTACATTTTTTGTGAATCTGCTTCAGTTCTTTTTTAACACCAAAAGGAGGTCTTTTAAACTACAAAATTCTTTTTACC
>NC_056621.1:9704582-9756429 GCF_018340385.1 Cyprinus carpio
GGCGAGGACTTCTTGCTGTTTTTCCTGAACCTCATGACGGGTTTGCGCATTTTTAGACCTTAAATAGTAAAAACATTTCACAATATTAATGCGTTAGCAAATGCAACTTTCTGTATTTTGGATCAAATAAATGCAGGCACATGTCATGTTGAAATATATAAATGAATGTCACATACCTGGCATTTCCAAAATGTATATTGTTTATGTGCTCTGAAGGACATACTTTTTTTTGAAGAGATGGGAGTGTGTGCCTCGCTTGGTCTTAGCTGTGTTCCAGGTTCTTGAGTGGGCTGCTTATTGGGCTGCTATTTATCTGAAATAAAAAAAGTAAGCTTGCTGTTTATGCAAATAAACTGCATTATTAACATTATTGCGATGGTCACTGATATTAGTAGTAATTTATAGGAAAAAAATAACACAATTACCACAAAGCACATTTATTGTCAGTGATATTTACAGCTTACTTGATACACTTTTCTTTCTTTTTTTTACCTCAGACGGCTTACAAACACACCAATGGCGGGATATAACACATTGAAATATTTTAGAGCAGATGGTGATGGAACAGAAGCTTA
Organism: Cyprinus carpio; assembly: GCF_018340385.1. Classification (NCBI taxonomy): domain Eukaryota; kingdom Metazoa; phylum Chordata; class Actinopteri; order Cypriniformes; family Cyprinidae; genus Cyprinus; species Cyprinus carpio. Next base: position 9,705,158 of record NC_056621.1, read on the forward strand.
GTTACATTCTTTCGCGACACAAGCATACTTTGTATGAAGGCCTATATAATATATAGTTATAAGAAACATATATGGCTATATTCTTGAACTGAGGAATAGCAGTAAATTACACAGTAGAGTTTTGTCTAATCATTTCTTACTGACATTAAGCTAGCAACATTATAACTCATTAATACTTTTTATATTGTATTGCTGTCTGCGTTATAGAACATAAAAAAAACAAACATCCTGGCATGGGTAGAAACATTGAGATGATGTAAAATGAAACTTCATAATGTTTCACCTGATTATTACATTCAGTCAGGAATAATATTCTGGAAAAAAGTCTAACTGGTAAAAATGTGTACAAGTTATGTGAAAATCCACATTAGTATAATATAAGATTGAAGTAATAAAAAAAAGGCTTATGTTTATCTCGCTGGGTCAAGCCGCTTCGCTTCTTCTTTTCTTCTGAGGTGTAATCCAAATCTTATTCCTCTCAGCGGTCTTATTGAGGTGAATTGTGTCTTATTCCTTTCAGCGCCGGTTAACAGTAACATTTAAAAAAAATGCGTAGTACAGTCTCTCTGCTTTGTTTGCTGCCGTGGGGGGTGGTTACTGCCGCGAAGCTTCAAGATTATAATAACAATAGCGCCGCTTGGCGCGTGGGCATAGGATCGCATTAGATATAACGAAGGGGAGACGCCAAAGACGGATATCGCTATTGTTTTCTTGCTGGCGGATTACTTTTATCACAGAATGTTTTTGGTAGCACTTGCTTGGATTAAAAGTTTAGTTTAGATTGGTTTAAGAAAGTAGACATGTCAAGCTTTCTATAGATATATCTCTCATGTCTCTGTGTTGAATATTCCTCAGTGTGCAGTTCATTTAATGGCCAGCATTTCTGAATAAAGATCACTGCGAGATAGGAAGCTGACAGAACAGCACTCTGTTTATCTTGTTTTATAAATGCCCAAAGTTTTATTGTTATTATGTGTTGATACAAATAAAGTAGACCCTTTACAGATTCGATTGATGTATTATACTTGTCTGTGCGATCAAAACTAAAAGTGTAATTTAAGTTCTTTTGGGTTATCAGGAAAAATGCCTCCAACACGTATACCTGGGCATCGACTTGGTCTAGGGGGTTTTGGGGGCCTGGAGAAGTTGACATCCCCTGACTTTTGTGCTTTTTTTCAGTTGCTTATAAATAGATACATGGCTAAAGTCTAATAACACTGTAATCAGTACAAACTGGGCTACAATATCATTAAATAGCATGTATGTACATGATTGTGTTTTGAAAACAGATTTATGCGTGGTTAGTAAAAAAACTAAAAGATTTTTGGAATCACTGAAGTAAAGGTCAAAAAACACATGTACAAAAACATTGTTCACAGGCCTGTCAAACCTGGAGCTTGTAGTCCTAGATTTTTTGCTTCAAAAATGATGTTTGTTCAGGGAAGCATCTTGTTTACTCACTCACTTGTTTACTCACTCTGAGGAAAACAATAGATTGGATTTTAAATTTACCTAGACACTTTTTGTTTCAAAAGGGCCTATCTGATGTAAACGTCCCGCTATCCTGAATATTTGTGTGATTCACACATGAGAAGACAAAGATCCACATAAAAAAATGAGGCTGCATAATGAGCCTTTCAAGTCCAGTTATGGGATGGAGAGGGAAGGGATTACAGAAAAGAATGATGAGGACAAAATAAATGCATATATTTGTAGGTTTTGGAGTTTATTTAGAGATATATTTAATTATCCCTCAAAAGAAGCAAAAGATTCACTTGCGAGAGTGCAGTTAAAACAGTTTATTAGGAACAATCAAAGCGACTTTCAAAGCTGAATTGTTTAGCTCATTACTCTCAGTCCCACAATCCTCAGAGCTCATTCTAATTATGATTGGTACCAAAAAAAACAGATTATTATTATTAATTTTGAAAGAGATGGACTTTTTTTATAAATTGATTGAAAACAGCAACGTTTGGAACCTGTATTGAGTTATACTTGTGTTGCTAAATAAGTTATATAAACTCAGGTATTTTATAGTTAACTTAGAAAATTAAGTTATATATAACTGACTCCCCGCTTTTAACATTGGTCTAGTGTATATTGGTTACACTTGGCGTAAGACTGGGGTAATGGAGGCTGAAAATTTTAGCTTTGATCACAGGATATGAAATTATATTTTAAACCTATCTTCAAATAGAAAACCAGTTATTTTAAGGACTGTAAAAATATGAACTAATGAAGCAGAGCAGGATTTTACAAGCCTTGTTTTTGAACGCAAAAAATTCAAATGATTGGGTTGTTTTTTGAAGCTAAAGCTAAAAGAACCAACCGATCTGATAAATGAGCTCACAGAGACTGTAAATCATATATCAGTTTCTGGTGAAGACATTTGCATTCCTACCAGGACTCATCTAACTTACAACAATGAAAAACCTGGTCACTTGCAAAAATCAGACAGCCCAGTCCGGCCAAAGAAGATGCTAACAGGAATGGGTGACATGTGTATGTTGTGAGTATCAAAAACCAGAGGCCAAATACACACTGGAGAAGGAGATCAAAGTGGCAAAGAGTAATTATTCTGAAAAAAATGACACAGTTCACTTCCATCGACTTCCAGCATCAGTGTGGAAACGTCTGAAGGAAGATCCACCAACTACAAGACACCATCCCCCAGCACTGTGGAGAATCAACAGCTGGCACATGATCTGAATGAGTTCTACTGCAGGTTAAAAAAAAACACCCAACACCCACCCTGAACACCTCTCCACACAACTGTTCACACAACCATTTTACACCCTTAATGCAACCCCCCGTGTTCCCCCATATCCTGCAACTTTCCAGATCAGACGAAGATGAGGTGTGCACAGGTCTTCCGGACAGCAGAAAAAAAGAAAAAGCAACACAGGCCCAGATAGTGTTTTAAACCAGACTGTCCCCATCTTCACCACAGATCTTCAACAGAATCACTACTGAGCTGTGTGAAGTTACTTTCCTGCTTTCAAACCCTCCTACCAATCATCCCCATACCCAAGAGAAATTCAAAAGTACAGGACTAAATAACTACCGGCCTGTGGCTCTAACGTCCTGTGGGCATGAAGTCCTTTGAAAAAACTGTGTGCTAGGCCCACCTGAAGAACATTACTGGACCCTTACTGGATCCTCTTCAGTTTGCCTACAGAGCAAACAGGGTCTGTGGACGATGCAGTCAACAATTGGACAGCATTATGTTCTGCCAACATCTAGACAGACCAGGGACTTATGTGAGGATCCTGTTTTTGTTTTGTGACTTCGAGCGTCGGCCTTTAGCACTATCATTCCAAAACCGCCTCCTGCCCAAACTAAACTCAGCTCTCCATGCCCACCTCCATCTGTCAGTGGATCAACAGCTTCCTGACAGACAGGCAGGCAGCTAGTGAGGCTGGGAAAATACACATCCCCGCACCCGTATAATCAGCACTGGAGCTCCTCAGGGCTGCGTTCTCTCCCCACTGCTCTTCTCCATGTACTCCAACGACTGCACATCTAAAGACCCCTCTGTCAAGCTCCTGAAATTTGCAGACGACACCACACTCAATCTGCCCTCAATCCAGGACGGTGACGAGTCTGCTGCACAGACAGGAGTGTTTAAAGAGCTTGTCTGTCTGGTGCAGTCCTCAACAACCCTGGAGCTAAACACCCACGCTCAAAACAGTGGGATGATAGTGGACTTAACCCACCCCCCATCTCCCCCCACTCACCATCATGGGACAGCACTGTGACTGCAGTGGAGACATTCAGGTTCCTGGGTACAACAATCACTCAGGACCTAAAGTGGGGACATTTCACATTGACTCCACTTGTGGGAAAAAGCCCAGCAAGGTTGTATTTCCTTCGCCAGCTGAGGAAGTTCAACCTGCCACAGGAGCTGCTGACACAGTTCTCTACTACTCCGCCATCATTGAACTCCATCCTCCTTGGCACGTCTATAACTGTCTGGCTCAGCGCAGCTTCCGAATCTGACCTCAGAAAACTACCAGAGAGTATGTTCTGGACTGCTGAAGCGGAATCTATTGAGAAGTGGAAGTCGTGACATTTGTCAAGTATGGTAACCCATACTCTGAATTGGTGCTCTGCATTTAACCCATTCAAGTGCACATACAGCAGTGAGAAGTGAACACACAGTGAACAGACACCCGGACCAGTGGGCAGCTATATCCAGGTGCCCGGGAGTCAACTGTGGGTTCAGTACCTTGGCTTCAAGGGCACTTCAGCCTATGGGTATGAGGGTGGGAAGAGAGCATAGACTGTTCATGTGTCACAATCCCCCCCCCCTACAACTCCTGCCAGCACTGAGACTCGAACCTGTTACCTTCGGTTACACAGTCCAATTCTCTAAACCATAAGGCCACAGCTTAGGCCCCCATTGGTACAAACCTTCCCTTCTATTTAAAGAAACTGTACTGCCAGTACCAGAGTGAAGCAAAAGGGCTGGCAACAATCCTCTGGAGCCCCTCACATCCAGCACAACTCAATCTTTGACACTGTTGCCCATTCTGGTTGACACATTACAGAGCTCTGAGCACCAGAATGACCAGACACAGGAAACATTTTCTCCCCAGGCCCCCCCATCCATTCTCATTGAAATACCTGTGGAACACACAACACTATTTATACACTCATACACTTATTTATCTAACACACAATACCTAGTCTCCACATTAAAATTCTGCACATAATATTCCTGTACATACAAAAGTGTATTGTAATATATCTGCACATACAATTGTCAATTTGTAAATTGTTATTCCTTACTCACTTGTTAGATTTTATTTTATTTTTTATTCTTTTATTATTTATATAGTTTTTGTTCTGTCGCTGTCATTCTGTTGCACTTCGGAAGCTTCTGTCATGAAAACAATTCCTCGTATGTGTTAAACATACAGTATCCTGTCAATTAAAGCTGGCAACAGCCAAAAATCGTGCAGTGTGTAATTGGGCTTTACAAAGCCACAGTGGCAACTATGAATATCATTACTCTGAGTTTAGGATGATTGACTCTGGTGCTTCTGTTACATTAATAATTTTTACTTTAAAGACAGTCAAGAACTGATTTTCCACTTAAAACTCAAGATCAACAATTGAAGTTGTATTTTAAAAACAAAATCCGTAAAGTAATCCACCATGACACAGTCCAATCAAGCAACCCAGGTCCTGTTGAAGCAAAAACACGTCGCGTTTTGTAAGAAAACAATTATTCAAGGCGTTGTAACTTCGAGTCCATAATGTTGCTTCCTTCAGTAAAAAAAGTGGCCTCATCCTGAATCAGGACAGAATTATGCACAGATCAATCACTCTTTATCACAAGCAATGTGTATTTATGACTTAAATGGATAATTCTACATGGCCAGACGAACAGTTTTTTTAAAGTTTAAACAAAACATCTTAGGGATTTCAAACACACTGCGTTTTCCCTTCATAAGACAGTAATTGATATGAATTTACTTGTGTGATTAACTGGTGATGTTGTGTATATCAGCTGTTTGGGCTTTTGCATTCTGCATGCACCCATTGTCAGTGCAGTTGATCCATTGTTGAATGTGAAGTTTATTTTTTGTTTCTTATGTCCAAATTTGTTCCAATATAACTAAAAACACTTAAGAGTCATAATTAATGAATAATCGCTATTACTTTCTTTTTGCACTTTTGTGCTTTGTGTTTATGTGAATCTTGTGCTTTTTAATATATGTAGTCTATCATTAAAAAACGGTCAAAGTTATTAATTGTTAAAATTGTACAATGAGTGTAGATGGATAAAACATTCAGATCCATATCAAACCTATTACTGGCGTAGTGACACCTCTAGCTCCTTCCGGGCATATCGGACTGTCCTGCAAAGTTCAGCTCCAAGGCTAATCAAACACATCCTGAACAAACTAATTAAGGTCTTCAGGATCACTAAACAATTAAAGGCAGTTGTGTGTGATTAGGGTTGGAGCCTAAACTTTGCAGGGACAGTCGATCGCCAGGAAAACAAGGTTGGGCCACCCCGCTCTAGCACGTTTCTCATTTGCTACACATAAACCTACAAAGCCCAGAGGTAATCTATTAAGCTGAAAGGGGAGGAGCTACCTAATTCAAAGCTGTCTTATGTGTGCAAAGACAAGCACTGATAGGTAGTGTGTTATTGGTTGTCAGGATGGGCCTTTTGCAAGGTGTGTTAGTGTTGGTTGTGCTTGTAGTATTTGACCTGAAGAATGCCTGGGGAAGTTTGAAAAACACAGTCAAAGTCCAAGCCAGGCAGAACGCCACAGTCAGATCCACTTCCAGAGCGTCCTGCTCTTTCCTTCTCAAGGGTTTTGAACCCTTTGCAAAAGACTTTATCATTTCAGAGTCTGGACTCAAGAGGATTTGCGGCAAGAGCCTCTTGGTTTCTCAAGAAAAGCAACTGTTTTACCGGGTTCGTCAAGCCTCTGGGACTAGGAGGTTTCCCATTGTTGGCAGAAAGGTGCCAAGGGAGTTGGCGGTTGAACTTTCAGTTTGACGGCAACCTGTGACTCCCAGTAGTGTGGGCTGTTCAGTTTTTGTGCAGTGAGGACCAGCGTTCTTGTGGAGGTTAAGAAGGGATTTGTTTAGCAATGGTCAACTGATCCAGCCCTCTGGTTTTGTCTAAATGGAGGCTGTTCCTGTTGTTGGTGAGGACTTCTGTCTCTGGGGTGCTCATCTTTGAATATGAACCTACAGGACTGCAAATAGTGTGCTGATGGTAAGAATTTGTACTGGGTAAATTTGGTACACCAAAAAAATGTGATTATACTTGAGTTTTTAACACTTTAACAGGACCTTTCAATTCCTTATAGTGCGAACTGTTAAAAACTTGCTCCACTGAAGCTTTCTTTGGGGAATCAAAATATATCTGAACTTTTAAGATATAGTGAGAACAACTTCCAGGTAACAACTTCAGTCTGGTTACAGATATGACTGAGAATGCGCTTGTCTACACCTTTGCTCTTACCTACACTCCTGTGGCATTTTGCTGGCACTCCGAGTTACCCGTGCTGATGGGCTGCAGTTGTGTGGGGTGTTCAATGCCACTATCAAAGGTGAAGTGATCAGATTGACTTGACAGATTCATCAGCACTTTCTTGTGGTGTTGCAACTGGAAGGTCGTTTATATCTCTGGTATCCTCCTTTACCTGCAGAATACTGTAATGGGAGCAGTATATGCCTTGAGGCCAGCTTGGATTACTTATGCCTCAAAACAAAGTTTGGCGAGGACATCTTGTTGTTCACCCTGAAGCTCATGATGGGTTTTGTGGCAGTTTCTTTTACATCTTAAGCATTGTGAATGAGGCGTGTGCCTAAACGTTCTTTCTGTTCCTCTTGCAGAGTGAAGGTCCTATCAGAGGCCTTCAAACGTGTACTTCCGGGGTGAACATTTATAATATTGAGGCATCTGTGAATGGGTACGAACACGTCCCGTTGCGGAGGTGTTTTGTGGACGGCTGTGGGCCACCCAAGTACCTGATGTGAATGCTCTTCCGAGATACTCCTTCAGTTGAGAAATCATGGGTAAAAGTCTGCCATTCTATAGTTTGACTTTCATTCTTAGGAACGGTGCTCTGACCAACTTTGTGCCGACTGAAATTGGGCATGATTCCAAATGTGAAGTGAATTAGAGGTTCAGAGTCACTGTCCTTGCCTCCCAATGTTCACACTACCCTTCCTTAATGGCCCCCCCCCCCCCCCCCCCCCCCCCCCCCCCCCCCCCCGCACCCTATGAGGTTTTTAAATAAGTTTGGTCTCTATTTATTCTGCTATGTTTGTTGGTGTGATGATTTTCACCTTATCTGTACATGTTTCCTGGTACTTATCTTTTGTTAATTGTAATGTTGTTCCAGGATCAACAATCAGAATTGAGGGATAACTTCAGGAAGTGTTTTAAGCTTATGATCTGGGTTGGGTGCTTCTACACCCTTGTTAATCCGCTATATTTCACACGTGAATTAGGGTAAGGTCTAGTGACTTACAATCTGAACTCTACTGGGGTGTGGTTTTTTTTTTTTTTTTTTTCTTCCTCCTCCAGGTGCCTTGTGGATGCCAAGGCTACAGCTTCAAGCTCCCGCTTCATGCCTCGAACCCAGGAAGACAAGATCCGGTTCCAGCTGGAGGACCTTCAGGTTTCAGGGAGGGAGACAGTCCTTCTGTATGTGCTATGTGAATGACTTTGACTTCCTCTTCCCATCTTGCTTTTGGTTTTTGTGACCTCTCACCTGTGGTGTCTCTTGCAAGATCTACATAACATGTACGTGTGAAGGCCTACCCTTGCTTCTGCACCCAGTGAGCGCTCTCACAAATCCTGTTCCTTTGCCAACGGGTATGTTTCATGGGCTGCTTAAGGAACACGGTGAAGGTGCTGTGGTCATGATTTTTTTTTCTTGTTTGCAGGTGGCTTGCTGCTGATGGGAACCACCAGGCCTTGTGGGTTGCGGTGACTCACATGGTGGTCCTCTGATGGTGGAAATGCTGCTCCTATTGGGGGTAGGTAGCTACTTTTAAGGTTGCTTTTGACACTTCATGTGCTCTAACTCAACTTGGCGTGTCTGCGTTTTTCTTCCAGGTGTTCAATGGGAAGGCAATGCCTCACTCGGTCCTTGTAATGGTTTCAACGAAGAACAGAAGACTTTAAGCTGGTTTTCAATAAATGGGGAAACCCGTTTCATCGCTTCTGGTTGTGGTATTTTAACTAATTTGAATGTGCTGTACGCTGTGGGGAAACTGGTAGGTCATGCTATACTGGTTTGTTCTGTTCTAGAAGGAAAAGCTCCCTATTTCGTCCAGTAGGGAAGTTAACTTAACCTTTAAAGAGACCTGTGAACTTGGTTTTAAACAATACAGTGGGAGTCTGTTCCCTGGTATGCTATAAATTGTTCTGCCAATTGGAGTGCTGTGCCCTACGTTTCTACTTGAACACCCACTTCCCTGAAGCACTGCAGAGATTTTGTATCAATCTTAGGATGTTGTGAACTTACTGCTTTCTATATTTGGTTAAATTCAAATGAGGTTTTTCCCCCTCCTTGCATCACCAAATAAAATTTCAGTTTCTAAAAATTAGTTTTCCCAATGTTGTCCTTGAGTATCTGTCGGGACCAGGGTGGGGACCTGCTGGTAAATACATGGTTTGTAGTTGGGTATGTTAGAACACTCTCTGTTTTTGACTTATCAATTCCACATTTCCCAGTTTTGGTTTTTTTTTTTTTTTTTTTTTTTTTTTTTTTCCTCCCATTGGTTTTTTAAGGTTTTACAATGCACTAAATTCAGGGCAAGTGGCATGCAATCTTAAGTTCAGTTAAAAAAAAAAAAATCAAAATATGTCTCAGAAAAAAAGAGTAATTAGTTACTTACAAATAATGTTAATGATTACATTTGAATATTTAACTCACAATTTAATTGAGGTTTTTTTATTTTTCCTAAATTGCACTGGACTTACAGCTGAGAAATACGGGGCCCTATAATTTTCCACGTCGCGTGGAAAAAACACAGATTGGTTCGTAGAATCCAGTCATAAAAACTGGAATTCCTGTAGCCTAACGCGGCACGGAATATGCCACATCTTGTGGAACGAATAAATCAAAAGTAGGTCAGTATCACTTGCAATCAAAACGTGATATGGGGACTATTGCCTGTGAATATTAACATGACTACATGTTCAGTATTAGGATTTATCTATGAAGAGATTGTAGTGATTGTTACTAATTTTGACATGGTAGGTGATTTAGAAAGTATTAGTTTTTGTTAAATCTTGAGTAATTAAAGTCATGAGAGGAGTATAGATATCAGGGGCAAAATAAAGGAGACTGGAATGCGAAACAAGAAAAATGTAAGTGAAGGTGACAGTTCAGGAGGAGAACCTTTTAATTATTGTACATGTCCCCAACCTAAAGATTGAAACATTTTTTTATGTCCGTGGTCCTATACAAAAAATATGGCTGAACATTGTTTCAGAATTTTGTTTCTGCTCTTTCGGTTTGAGATTTCCCGATCTGAATACTTTTTTCCCAGTCCACCCCCCTCCGTGGAAATTCAATGGCGCAGACATGCATTTTCAATTACTACACATAGGGGGACTCCTGAAGGCCTGCCTGTGTTTTTCAGCCTCAATATATGCGTACTATGACACATAAAAACATAATCTCTAGAACTGCTCTGAGTCACTTTCATGAGCATTTGACTTACTTTGAGAGAGCACTACTATCGTCGATATCATATAAAAAGATACAGCAATAAATGAACTGCCCCAGTGCTCCAGGGTGTGTGTGTCACAGTGTGTGTGTGTTTTCAGCTGCTGTGTGTGTGCACTGGGGAGTTGTTTAACATGCAGAGCACAAATTCTGAGTATGGGTCCCCATACTCACAATCACTTTCAATGGTTTTTTTTTTTTCGTCACTTTTTTCAATGTTTTCAAAAAGACACCAATGGTTTCAGGAGGGTCAGTACACAGAATAGGACATGGTGCTTATTAGATAACCATATTTGAGTTGGATTGTATGGCTTTTAATTTATTATTATTATTTTTAATTGACATTTTTTCCCCCAACACCATTGTTTATGCATTGTTTCCTGAAGATGTGGCAAAGAATTTGGTTTCAAAACAGTATCCCAGTAAACCAATTTCTTATTTATGATTTTTAAATATGCATTGATCTTCCAGATCGATCTCAACGTAAAAGGGCAGTACTAAAGTCTGATGTTTTGTGGTGGATGTGTTGCAAATTTGATCCGGTCTTAATTTCAAGTGATGAAGGATTGTGAAAGTCTAGCAGTGGTTGATCTCTACTGTAAGGTTCACCCTGCATGGTGTAAATGTTTGAAAAATGCTTTCACAGTAAGAAAAATAAACATTAATTAGAAATTTAGAAAAGTAAGCAAAAAGTAATCAAAAGTAATCAGTTACATTACTAAAGTAAATTGAAAAAGTTTACACTACTATTGACGTTTTAAATAGTGTAACTTGTAATCTGATACCTATTTACATTTCCCAAAGTAACCTTCCAAACAGAGGTGGCTGTATGTCATGTCACTTTCACATTTTTTTTTTTTCACTTTCATTTGCATATTCAAAAGCCATTAACTTGGGATATTTGTCAGCTTTAGAAGAGGAATCTTTTGTCTTGGCAGGGTTTTTTTGTAATGTTCTTTGGGGTGGGGGGGTTTTGAATTACAAAACTCCCCAGGAAAAGGTGGTTGGGTACTAATTGCATTTCTTTCGTTTAGTATTGGACTTTAAATTCTTACTCCCAGTTAAAGTTAGGTAACATTCTGTAGACTAGCATCTCCAAATGTATTTTAAGCGCCAATTATGCTTTATTTTTAGAACCAGGGTGGAGACTATGTATCAACATGCTGAGTTGAAATAAGAATGACAAATGAAAGCGCACTCCTAGTTTTCAACCTGTAAGCATCAACTTTGGTAAAACCTTTCCAACTTTCAGAAGTTTCTCCACCTTCATTTGGGTTATTTGTAGGTCCTTATGCAGTTTATATAATGGAGGTAATGCATATACTTTAAAGTTCAGCTTAATGTTTAGAGTGCCAAACTTGCAGAACCTGTACTGATGTAACTGGTTGTTGTCCAGTGAGCAGCAGATCCAAGTTAGTAGTTCCTGAAAATCATTGATTGAATAACAATGAACCTTAATATATTTTAATCGAAGATGGACGTTTTTAAATTCTGTTGGTGTTATTTCATGCAGCAATCTCAGGCATTTTGTTTACATGTTTCAGTGTGTCAATATCTGAGTGTTGTTTAGACACCATTTTAATGCTTCACAACATAACTACTTAAATTTCCATTAAACAGACAAGCCGGCTCATTAATAAAAGGACAGACACAACGTCTTTTAGGGTTGTTTTTTAATTTCGATTTTTTTGTATGCAAAATTGAGTTGAAACAAGTTTTTGGTGTAAGTCATGAGGGACATAAATGGAATGGAATGCCCAGCGCCTCAGGCTTTGATTCTCATTTTTTTTCCTTTTTTTCACATCCTTTTTTTTCCCATGTTCACCTCCTTGACTTGGTCCGTGTCCATGTCCATGTCCCTGGACCTTGTCCTTTCCTTTCCCTTTGCCTTGGCCCTTTCCATGCTTCTACAAGTAGAAGTAAAATCAGAACTTGCGGGTCTATCATTGGATAATGTTTGATGCAATACAGTAAGTGCATATTTTTTATTGTTTTCACCGATTAGAAGACATAGTTTTTTACCTTTCCACCTTCATCTCCTGAGTTCGGTGAGACAGACAATATGACAATATGAGTTATCATACAAACGGAAGAACCTACTAAACTGTAACTATTTGTGTAAAAATTGTAATTGATGTGTTAGAAATGTTACAGAGTGTTATACCTCGGACCCAGAACCAGAATCTCCGCACTCCTGCTAATACACAATATGATCAGTGTGATCATTTATTAAAACCAGCCTTTAATGTATTTGTATAATTGATATGCATATGTATCGTTAAGCAGAATTATAAATATCTAACCTGTTTTTTGTGCTGCAGGTAGATAATTTGGAAAACAAATATTAAGCATAAATAAATTGTTCTGATAAGCATTTAATCAATATAACTGTGAAAGCTTAGATAACAAAAAATAATAAAATGTCTGTTTCTGATGCCACAAACAGAAAGACGTCAGTATATCAGAAATATCAACTTACGTGGATCACTCATGTCGAGATTTTTTCCAGATATTCAACACGTCCCGTAACACTAAACAATGAAACAGACCTGTAAGCAAGATTCCTCTTTTGCATGCATGTTCATGTAGAGTTATTTTTTTTTTTTTTTTTTTTTTTTTTTTTAGTATGTGACTGTCATAAGATAAAATCCTTGCGAAAGAAATTTTCTAAATGGACAAAGAGTGAATTTCAGTAACTGAATCCAATCTGTTTTGCTATTTGTCATCAAATGCTCACATGAACCATGCATTTGACAAGTATACTGTCGCAGCTTAATAAATGAGGAATATCTTCACCTACCGCTTGTCTCGTCTTTGCTCTCCTGTGTGGAAATGCTGTTTTCTTGCTTGATTTAGTACTTTTAGATCCGCCTTCCAGGTGGAACCCTTATCCTGCTCATAAGCACACAAGGGTGGTAAAACCAGGTCTTTGGGCTCACATTAAAACATTTAGACTAAGAAAACCGTTAGTTAGCTAAAGAAGATTTTTAGACTCCACTGTATTTGCTGATATATGTGTGTGTCTACTGTGTAAATTGATTCCAGTATTTGTCTGATTCATGTATTTGATTGGCTGGTGCACTGCATACTGAATAAAAATTGTGCAAGTTTTCCTCTAAACTTAAAAAGACCACCACTCCAGAGACGAATTATCCAGTGCATGTTTCAAAACTGAAGTTTCAACAAAATGTTCTGGACTATGCCTGTAAATTGATGTAGTTGTTTTTTTTTTTCATGTCGCGTAGGGACATGTTATCATCCCAATTGATGCCATACGGATGGAGGAACGCCCCAAAACATTTGGCAGGTTACACCAGAAACAGACAGTTGAAGGAACTCATAATGTGGCCTGTGTTTTCCACTTCACTTCTCAACCACAGAAAGTTCTACAACAGTCTGTTAGATCTTGTGAGATATGTCAACACAGTTCAGCCAAACAGCTTAGTGTTTTTAATGAAGAAATTTGAGAAGAATGCATGCAAAACATTGTTTTTGAGAAGATGAGGCAAAAACATAACTTATATATAAACTTACGTTTATTTTTTGGGTCACTGAGTGCTTAAATTGCATCATAAATTTGCCAAATTTTGAGTTGATTTGAGGTATCTGAAATACTAAGACAACAATGTCTGTTATAGTGCAAAAGAGAAATCCACATAAGAACATATAGTGGATTAAATGGAGACTGTTGTGTCTCAAACTGGAAAAACCACAAAAATAGGCCTTTTGTTTTCTATTTGAAAAGAAGATTAACAAAATTACAGCACGTTTGAGTACTTTGTAAACTTGACACTATTTGAAGCTTTGGTATGAACATTGGACATGGTTTTTTGTCTAATATTCTTCTAAAACCTAAAGCATTGGGTGTTTGCTCTGTAATCTGGATTAACTGTTTTAGGGTGAATGAAGAGCCACATAAAGGCTTGTAAACCCATCATCTCTAAATGGTTTAATAAAGGATGTTAAAAAGGCAGGTAATTAGCCATGGGAGAAAATAGTGCTTCAGTTGTAATGAAAATAATGTCCCAATTACATGACAGGCTCCATTTTCTTTATACAACATTGTAATTTCTTCTTTTTTTGCATGTGATTTTGGGATAAATTATCAGCATGTGTCCTGACAGGTTTCAATAGATTCATCTTGTCACAGTTACCCCTGCGGTTCTATTCATACACACATAATTGTGACTGTAATTTAGTTACAACATGATGGACGGTTGGCTGTCAGCTTTTTGTTTAAAGAGCAGCAGAACTCCATGCCCAAGAAGGTGAATGTTCTGTGATTGCTTAACCGACCCAGATAATGAACATACAGATTTATCTGTTTATCATCACAGAATATTGACATGCAGAATCGAAGCAAACTGATATGTGGTTGGCCCCCCCCCAAGGGTGTTCATGGTGGTTGCTGAGGTGGTTGATTATAAGCCCACGCCTGCAAAAAGATGTTATTAGTCAGCTAGTTTTTATTGTTTTTCCAGTACAAATATATAAACATGCTTAATTCAAGATGCATGTAACTTGACAAGCAAAATTGCTGAAGATCATTAGATCTTGTATTGTCCCTTGTAATGGTCTATTTCAGATTTTTGAAGTTGTATCCATGCCTCACCCAAAATGGCTTAATGTCGAGTTTCCATTGCACTTGTGGCGAAGGATTCAGTGCAGAAACTACAGTACAAACACAAAGTGTTAAAAAACTAACCCAACATGGTGGCTGTGTGCGGGGCGGATTGTTAGGTAGAAGAGGTTAGATTAAAGGGTTTGAGCTGCTAGTAAGCAACAGTTACCCTGATAAAAGTACTGTGCAGCTTTGAAGTGCCACTCTAGCCAAGTACAAGTTCAAATCATCAGATGGGTTCGTTGTTTGTCTCCGCCCCTTTTATTGAGGATCCATCAAGAGGTGACTTTGTGCGAACCATGATGCAGCACACGGTAGACCAGATGCATACTAATGCAAATACTACTGTCATTGTGACCAGGAATGTAGTGTTTTACGAGTTTTTCAGGCGAGAAGGTAGTTTGTTTAAAAACCTCAACTATGCAGTTTAGTTGATAAAGATATTTTAAAATTGCTTCTGGGTCTGCGATTTTGGAGATGTGAGCATGGGCTCTGATGTCTCTGTAGTGGTTAAACATGAGATATACCTTTGTTTTGGGTACATCTAACAGGCGATCTTTGGTCTCATGAAATATTTTTTTGTTCCAGGTCAAATCGTTTTATATATTTATATAATTTTACAGTACTTACAGTGTACTGAATTGTATGCTTTTGTCCTTTATATTTCCTAATCATATAAGCCTCTTATATACTTTATTTTTCTACGTTTAAGGGTGTATTATAAGTTAGGCAAATTGGGACACATCATAAGATTTTCTTTTAAATCGATAAGTTTTGTGTTGCATTGTTATTTTTGCAGATTTTGTTAAATTTCTGTTTTAGTTTGCTTACTTTTCGTTTTTTTTAGAATTTCAGCTTAAACTAAATGAGTTTTCAAAAAGTGGCAGTAAGTTTTTATGTTTTTATTTATTTTATATTATTTTAATTGCATTTTTATTTTATTTTAATTTCAGTTAAGTTTATTTTTATTTCAAGTAATAAAAAAATTTATTTGAATGTTTTTTAGCCAGAGCTATTGTTTTTTTTTTTTTTTATAACTATTTTTACATTGTACTTCCTTAAATCACAAGACGTAAGCAAGCATATTTCTAGTTATGACTAGTGAAAGATGGGTTGGGTTACCAAGCATTAGATAACAACCAAAATGTAGAGTCACTCCTTAAACTCCTCACACGCCTCTGATTGGTTTTTTGCTCAAGGGGGCTTGTCAAGTCAGCACTACACCTGCTACTACTTTAGAAACTTTAGGTTTTTATTTTGATAAAGATTCTTGGCGTTTCCAAAAGACTCGCAGTGCGGCATACTTGCTCTCTGCAGTTTTTAGACATTCGATGTACACCTATAATACTTGTTTACAATGTTTGTATTTCTGACAATTCACAGCATAAAAGGATAAAAACAATACTCTTCTCTCTCTCGTCTCTCTCTCTCTATATATATATATATATATATATATATATATCTATATATAATATATTTATATATAGGCAGTATAATCCGCACATTGCTTGTTTTGTGTACTAACTAATTTAATAGGTATGGATTCTAAGTGTACAGATAGTACGTATGAAGCTATCGAATAAACTACTTCATGTCCTATAATTCATCACTGAATTACGAATTGTTGTGACATACATGTGTGCTTTGCATTTTACCTTTATGAGAAAGCACAAATATATAAAAGTGTTTGATATGCACAAAGAGCAGGTATCTCAGTGCACTGTAATATAAAGCCACAGTGCCATCGGAACATCTCTTTTGTAAAAGCCTGCATACACATGCTTGGTGTTTATAGAGATGACCAGTCATGCAGCAAAAACACTATAGTTCCCCCTCGAGCTACGGGTGTGGTTTACACTGAATGTTTCAGGGTAGTGGCCGTTAACAAACACAGCACAATTTGCTGCATATTAATGCAAACCCACATAAGTCACACACTGACGGACGCTGAACTAAGCTAACCGTCTGTCACAGAAAACACGTTTAACAGTTTCTTCTCCACAGGCAGTATCAGTCGGTTATATATGGAGATTTGCACTTTGGCCTGATTATTTACACTCTTTATGTCTGATGCTCCGTTGTTTTAATATTCTGTATACAGTATATTGGTGGGGGTGGGGGGGGGGGTGGTATCCCCCCCCAAACCCTCTGATTTGCAAGATGTCTGTCTCGCTTCATCTGGAAAGCATCTGCTGTGTACAAACATCTGATAGAACGTCTTTAAGATGCAGAGGTGTTAATGTAATTAATTACTAGTACTTTGAGTATCTTTTTGGCTACTTTTAAGTTTTACTGAGTTTACTCAACACTCTCTACTTCACTACATTTTTGAATAAGCATCTCTTTACTCCGATACATTTGTAATGAGTGTTGCATTACACATTCCATTTTGCAGTGGCACCTAGCTTTCTCTGAAGCAAAAGAAGAGGATATCGCAACTACCAGGAACACGTGAAGGTACTGTATAGCTTGTGCGTTTTGCCCCTATACTCATCCAAATTGTCAGCAAGGATGTGAGCTCCTTAGCAAGTAGCTGTGAATCACAGGTGTTTGATACACCAGATGAGGACATGACTGCAGCTGACAATGAACGCTCTTTAAATCTTTTCTGTTTTTGTTACGATGTTGACTGTTGTGCCTCGTCTTGGACTCTTATGTCACTTCCTGTCCCCGCGGTTTATTTGTAGTCAGTTTGTAGTCCATTGATTCCCCTTGATTAGTCTCCCCAGGTGTGTCTTATCTTGTTACGCTTTTTAGCCTCCGTGTGTGTATACTGTATATATACACTACTGTTCAAAAATTTGGGATCAGAACGATTTGTAATGTTTTTTACAGGAGTTTCTTCTGCTCATCAAAGCTGCATTTATTTGATACAGGAATATCAGGAAAAAAATGTGACTATTGTGAAATAAGTTATTGCGATGTAAAAATAATGTTTTTCTATTTTAAGTATACATTAAAATCTAATTTATTTCTGTGATGCGCAGCTGAATTTTCAGCATCATTACGTTCCAGTGGTCACCATGATGCTTCAGAATAATTCCTAATATGCAATGATTTATTATCAGAGCTGCAAAACTGTTTTTGCTGCTTTAATTTTAAACATTTTTAGAGACTTTTTTGCACGGATTCTTTGATGAATAAAAAGTTAAAAAAGAAGAGCAATTTATTTTAACATAGAAATCGTGTTCTTACAATGCGTTACACGTACTGGTTTGAAAATTTTGGGGTCAGTAACAATATTTTCTTTCGTTTTTGAAAGAAATTAAAACTGTTTATTTCGGCAAGGATGGGGTTAAATTGAATAAGAAGTGATAGCACAGATTGTATATTGTTGGAAAAGATTTCTATTTTGACTAAATGCTGTTCTTGGTTTATTTGTTTTATTCTCAAAGAATCCTGAAAAAAGTAAATCGCAGTTTACAAAAAAAATATTTGGCAGAACAACTGTTGATACATTGATAATTCGAATAAAAAATCAGCAATAATTAGAAAATGATTGTCCGAGGACCGGAGGTGACACTTTTACTAGAGTAATGGCTGATGGAAATGCAGCATTGCGTCACGAAATCATTCTAGCTTAAAGGTATATAACTAAAAAACATTTTGTTATACCAAGTAATAACAGGAAATTGCAAGATACTGTTGTTGTATTGTTTTCTGTATGGGATATTACAATCAATAAATGCAAGCCATAATATGACAGCAATAAGAGACGTCTATTAAAAAACATTCCCAACTTAAGAACTGATCCCACTTTTGAACAGTGTTATATAAATTATACTATATGATATATCTAATAATACTATAGGTATATATATATATATATTAATATATATGTGTTGCTTTTGGTCTTGTAGGGAGTGGTTGAAGTGAAATTGGTTTTTTATTTACCTGTCATGGCTGAAAAATATGTTCTTTGTTTTGTCCAGTGTAACCTATTGTAGAGTAAGTGTTTGTTACATATGTTCCATGTAAATACCAATAGCACCATGATATCCTGTGCCACGATCTGCCTTGTTCCACACTTCGCCTCAACATTTACAGTTTGGTTTTCATGATGTGCCAACCGTGAAGCTATAATCATCACACTGTATCGAAAAGGTTCATTACTTCTAAGTCAGAGTATATTTAAAAGGGTATATAATGCGGGTATCGATTTAATTGTTAATATGTATTTCCCATTACGCACAGTGGTGTTCCCCTCTGGTTGCTACAAATTATTTTTTGTGTGTTAAGCAATGATATTTTGTAGTAAATAAGGTTTTGTTGTCAAAGTCATTTATTTGAGCTCAATATACGGGTGGGCACTAAAATGAGTAAAATAAATAAAACAAAATGCATGAAATAATGTAAATGCTAGGGGATCTGTATATTAAGTTATTATAACGGGTCTGAGCCTCATCCTTAGACTGATATTGCATGCCAGTGGGCCAAACTCATATTGATGAGAGCTCATATATGAAATCACAACCGAATAAAAAAAAAAAAACATGCACAGGGATTAAATGATAACTATAAGTGTAAAAGGGGGGAGAGGGCGGCACTGAGGTTTGTTCATGTTAGTTAATGGACATTATAGACTAATGAACACTATGTAAAGTGTTTGGAAACCAAAATGGTTTTCAAACATAAATCAACAAATGGGACAGTAGTTGACAATACTTTGTAAAAACGGTGCGTTATAGTTTACAAAAAGGCTATAATTCTTAAAAGTTGTTTAAACCAATTATTATTATTTGAATTGGGTTAGGAAAAGTTAGGTAAAAGATATAATAGCGTTTAAAACCGCACCAATCAGCTAGTAATTATTTACAAACCAACAATTGTATTTATGAGGTTACGGAAAGCTTTTGATATACAGCTTTTAAAAAGCTAATTTATTACGATGATTTACCCCAAAATGTTGTCTAAAAAAAGGTTTTTTACTCGAATGCAAAAATAGCCTTATAAACAAATTATTAATTTTTAATCTTCCTTTTTGGCGTCAATACTCCTAATTAAAACAATATTATGCTGAATGTTGTTTTTGTGGGGTGCTGGCACCTCTGCTTGTCTTGGAGAAATAAAGATTACAATAAAACCGTAGCTAGTGGCCAGCAAAATCCCTTGTGTTAATAAATGATTTATTGAATCGTTCGAATCAACAACGAGAGTTCGTTCAAATCGACTGATTACAATTAGAATCGAGAGCAAGTGAAAGTTGACCGGTCACGTAATGACTCGAACTAGCTCACATGGAAATTCGTTTAGGAGAGTAAAGATAAACTGACGGTAGATCGTAGAATTATTTATGTGACCTGACACTATTCGAGCAAAATGATAAAACATTGCCTTGTGGCAATGAATATAAACACATAAAAAACAGCATGACAACGGTTAATGGGATTGTTTTTTCAGTGTCACCTGTGTATTGCGCGGCAGCTCGGAGTCACGTGGTCTTAGCGCTATATATTTTTTATTTTTTTAGTTTTTTTTTTGCTAGCCCAGTAATGATTGATTCAAATATCACAAGAACAGTAAAACAAAGGTTGTAGGCGATTACAGTGACTCAAAATCAAATAACATTAGCTGGTCACAGATCAGAGAGAACAGAGCGGATGACAGAGAGAAAGACAGAAAATTTACGTACATTTCGACAATGAGTATCAGAGCATTACCTGTTTTCAGTGCTTTTTTTGTTTTTCTGTTCCCTGTTTCCAAACAAGATAATATTACATATAATTTAAAGTCATTATATAGCCCTTATGTGCAAAACCCCAATTTGTGTTTTACATTGAGCCCACATTTTTCTTATGCTCTATGGAATTTCCAAAAAACAACACAATCAAGTACAACGCGTCCTGGCTTCAGTAAGTATGTTGTTCTTTTACCAATTCAAATTTTTGTTTTCTGTATAACCACCCAACACTCCTAACATCAAATATACAAAATTGCTATCATACATTCCATTTTTTCTGTTAATATAGAATTCTCAAATCTTTCCAAAAATAATCCCTTGAGTAAATACAATAATAAATAAAACAAACAAAGATTGTAAAATAGTTTTCTTTTTTCTTGACTCACAAAATTCACCGGTATATGATTAATATTAAGCTTAAATCTTTTCAAAACATGCTTAGCAGGATAAATTCTATGGTACTCGCGCTTTGTGGCCGACCAATTTCCCGCACAGTGACGGTCACGCCAGTCGCTGCTCGGGCGCTCAGTTAAGTCTAGTCGTGTTAGTACGTGTTTTTTACCTGGCGAGACAGGTAGTAAGACAGCTCGCGCCACATCCCCCGAGTACATAGTCTATCTGAGTTTCATTTGACTCGCCTTTGATCGTCCTTCCTGCTCTTCAAACATGTCTGAAGCGACTACAAACGTGTTTGCACGAAGCTGCCCGACAAACGAGCAAGCGCCCCAAAGCAGAATCCACTGAATTAACGCCTATAACAAAACAAACCACGTCACAGAATTAAACTATTTTTAAAATACGAGTGACATTTTTGGAGCAGGTTTTTAATGTTTTTAAAATCGTTAGCATGCTAAGTAAAACACACTCCAAAACTCCCGCTGAGGAGATTAATGTGGTAAACTAGCCCTTTTCTGTGTTTGTTTGGTTTTATGCGAGGTCTAGCGTTAGTTGATGGATTTCTCTAGTTATTAATATGATAAACAAATTTGATATTTGCAGGTTTAGAATGTTAAACAGTCAGGAAGAAAAGACACTGATACTGAAGTATTGCTGCTTTAAACGTCGGTATTTTTGAATATTCATATTTATACTGATACAACACAGACTGGCACTGATATTTTAAATAACAGGTATATTTACAGAATACAAGCTTTTCATGTATGAATATACTGTGTCTGTCTGCTCTAGATCTAGTTCTTTATGATTTTTGCTTGTAAACAAGTTTGATATGCAACAAAAGCAAGTTTTGCCAGTCTATATGTAGCCTAGATTATTATTATTTTTTTTTATTTTATTTTTTTTTAAGTAAGATTTTTCGGTTCATCTTGGCTGGAGAAAAAAAAAAACGTACATTAATATTGTAAAATATTATTACTTTTTTAAAATACTGGTTTTTTTCTATTTTAATATACTTTAAAATGTAATTTTATTTCTGTGCCATGCGCGCAGCTGTATTTTCGCATCATTACTCCAGTCTTCCGTGTCACATGATCTTCAGAAATCATTCTAATATGATGATTTATTATCAACCCACCACACATATTGGAAACAGTTTCCAAAAAAAAAAAATGTATGTGTTATATTATATATATATATATACTATATATATATATATATATATAATATATACCTCTATATATATATATATATTATATACTAAATTAATTTTTTTTTTTTTTTTTTTTTTTTGGATCCTGTGATCCTTTTTTTTCGGATTCTTTTATGAAACATTTATTTAAAATAGAAATCTTTATTATGACTTTTTTTTATCAATTTAACTCATCCTTGCTGAGTAGTTTGTAAAGCACTAATTTCTATAAAGAATAAATAAATACTGTTCCCACACTTTTGAACGGTGGTGTATATTGAAAAATTATCACAGGATCCCAAAAAAAAAAAAAAAGATATTGAGAAAGCAAAACTGTTTCAATATCGATAATAAATTCGACAGCATATTACAATGATTTCTGAAGATCATGTGACACTGAAGACTGGAAGCCTAATGATGCTGAAAATACAGCTGACGCATCACAGAGAAATAAATTACATTTTAAACTATATTAAAATAGAAACCCATTATTTCAAACTGTAATAATATTTCACAATAATCCATTTTTTTTCTGTAGTTTTGGTCAAACATACACAGCCATGATGAACAGAAGAGGCTTCTTTAAAAACACATTACAAATCTCACGGATCCCAAACTTCCGAACAGCAGAACTGTCCATGTTTCTTTCAGGAATCATGCATGCCAACACCAGGAGCATCACATCATGTTCATGGGACTTCTGTGAGGACGACCACTGTCTCCTGGAGGACGACGTCAGTATTTCAGATTGACTTTTTGTTGTTCAGATCCATTCAGACTGGTAAAGTCATCCTGATTCCATGTTTCCAGACCTTGGACTTTTAGTATGATTTGCTTTTGTATGATTTGCAGTAATATGTATTTTAAATATTGATATTTAATAGTATTAACTTAATATTTTCCGTAATTCAACAAACACATTTGTGTGTACGTGGTTCACCACACCCCCAACACCACCTTATATATTTTAATCAGCCTTAATTCAATAATGTGTTTTCATCAACCCTGCCTATTATTGGTTTAAAATGACGTAAAATGAGTGAATATGATAAGTTATGAAAGTTGTAATTTTGGGCCAAACTATCCTTTAAAATACACTGGTTAGATGTGAACCTTTTTTTTTTTTTCAGCCAAACCGAAAATATGTATTTGAATTTATTTGTATTTACATTTAAGAGTTTTTAATTTTAAGATTTATTTCACGGTTCTCTTCTCTGATGTCGGTTAATGATATGCAGCGTAACAACTGAATTATTTTCATCTTTTTTGTTTTTTCAGAAAATATTTCATTTATTTTGTTTCTTTATTATTAATTTATATTTTTATCATTTAATTAATCAATATTAACTTAAATTTTCATCAACCCTGTCCTATGGCGTTTTGAAACGGCGTC
Organism: Cyprinus carpio; assembly: GCF_018340385.1. Classification (NCBI taxonomy): domain Eukaryota; kingdom Metazoa; phylum Chordata; class Actinopteri; order Cypriniformes; family Cyprinidae; genus Cyprinus; species Cyprinus carpio. The sequence continues at coordinate 9,728,657 of NC_056621.1, forward strand.
GTGAGGTTTTTTAAGCTTATATTAACAATATTTCAAAATCAGTACATTTGCCAAGTGTCATAGTAAATGGACGAGCCGGGTAAACAAAGCCCCCATAAAAACATTTTTTAGAAAGTGTAAAATTTAGAATTTATTATTTGTTTATTTATTTATTTAGCATTTTTATGATTTAATCAATTCTTCTTTTTTAGAAAGTGTGTAATTTAGAATTTATTTATTCTTTATTTATTTATTTAGCATTTTTATGATTTAATCAATTGTTCTTTTTTTAGAAAGTGTTTAATTTAGAATTTATTATTTATTATTTGTTTATTTATTTATTTAGCATTTTTATGATTTAATCAATTCTTTTTTAGAAAGTTGTTTAATTTTTAGAATTTTATTATTTGTTTATTTATTTATTTAGCATTTTATGATTTAATCAATTCTTTTTTTAGAAAGTGTTTAATTTAGAATTTATTATTTATTATTTGTTTATTTATTTATTTAGCATTTTTATGATTTAATCAATTCTTTTTTAGAAAGTGTTTAATTTAGAATTTATTATTTGTTTATTTATTTATTTAGCATTTTTATGATTTAATCAATTCTTTTTTAGAAAATGTTTAATTTAGAATTTATTATTTATTATTTGTTTTATTTATTTATTTAGCATTTTTATGATTTAATCTATTCTTTTTTTAGAAAAGTGTGTAATTTAGAATTTATTTTTTATTTATTCTTTTTTATTTATTTAACATTTTTATGATTTAATGGATTCTTAATTTTTAGAAAGTGTTTAATTTAGATTTTTTTATTTCTTTGTTTATTTATTTAGCATTTTTATGATTTAATCAATTCTTCATTTTTAGAACATGTTTAATTTTGAATTTTTTTTTATTTACTCTGTTTATTTAGCATTTTTATGATTTAATCAATTCTTCTTTTTTAGAAAGTGTTTAATTTAGAATTTACTTTTCATTTATTCTTTATTTATTTATATAGCATTTTTATGATTTAATTAATTTTTTAATGAGTATTTTGTTTAAATTTTTTAGTTGTATTATTTATTTATTTACTATTAATCATTTTTATAATTTAATTAATCTTTTTAGAAAGATTTTATTTTATTTATAATTTATGATTCTCATTTATTTACCTTTTTTTATGATGTAATTGTAATTCTTTTCAAAACCGTTTTCACCCTGTCCTATTAAGCAACAGCATGAGTATATGATTACATTTTGGGTGAAAACTATTCCTTTTAAATGCGACTATTGAGAGTGTGAAAGGGAGTTTTTTCAAAAAGCTTCACTCAGCCAAATGCACCCACAGTTGAAGAAGAAACACTCTTGGCTTCAAAATTTCATTCTTGAAACATCAGTCACTACGTGCAATAATAAAAATCCCTTGTACTGAGATGGATGTGATTAAAAGAGGAAGTTTTCCAGGGGTATGACAGCCAGACGTGGGTGGGGGGGGGTGTGGTGAGGGGTAATTTTAAACTAATGAAGTGAGAGCTTAAGAGAGAGAGAGGAGAGAGAGAGGCTGCACCACCATAACGAGCGAGCGGCGGGATCCATTAGCAGGGCTTTTTCTTTGCGGATTCGGGGATCTTGGCTCGCCGCAACAGCTGGACGTTTTGTAATCAAGGCATGATCCGGGACTCCATGCGCTTATTTCCCGAGCAGCGTCGGCCTGCCTGCATTTGGAAGGATCCCAGATTTCACTGCTGACATGAACAGAGCTGTGAGTGCCACTGGTTCTCATTTCTTCCACTTGCTTTCTCTCCCACTCTTTCGCACACATCTTTCGCTCACATTCTCCGGATCCCGCTCGTCTGGATGAGGATGGTAGCACTGCAAATCTAAGCTGGCTGCCAGACTCGCGTTTGTTGTCTTACGCGCCACAGAATAACGAGGCCTCGGTAGTAGCACACGAGAGCGTCCGTCAGCTGGTAGTTAGAGCCGCTGTGTTGGGGCTCTTTGACATGTGATCCGTACGGATGAGTGGGAAGCGGGGCCGCTGGAATGTTCCCTGTCCTTTTGCAGCACTGGATGATTCACGCTGGCTCGTATTGCGCTGGATTTTCCTCTGTGTGTTTGTACGTCTGCGAGGTTTGTTTTGGTCCCCTGACAACCGAAGTCTCTGTGAGTTCTTTGCGCGCTTCCCTAATCGCTGAAAATATTCTTTGAAGGAATCGTTCAGCCGAGTTTATTTGATTCGGTGTGATTCTTTATCTTACGTTGAACACAAAAAGAGATTTTGTAGAATGCTTAAAGGAATAGATCACTTCACATACGCCTCACTTAAAAAATGAGAAATTTGCTGACCCCCCCACCACGTTCCACGTACTACCTTCAGGTCACTCAGAGATCAGGATGAGGTTGTTCTTTCATCAGGTTTGGAGAAATGTAGCTTTGCATCAGTGTCTCCATCAATGGGATGCCTCTGCAGTGAATGGGTGTGCCGCAGATTGAGAGTCCAAACAGCTGATTAAAAAACCTCACAAGCATCCACACCACTCTAGTCAACATCCAATATGTCACATTTTCAGCAAATAATTACTTATGTATTTAAAAGATCGCCTCACACAAGATGGGGCTTTTCTTTTATGTCAGTTTTTGCATCTTTTCTGTAAAAACATCACCAATATATCTTCCACATCTTTTGCTTCCATGCTCCACGGAAGAAAGGAAAGAAAGTCAAATGTGTTTGAAACGGCACGAGCGCGAGTAAAATGATGACTGGTTGTTTTATTATGGTCTGGCCACCCACAATTAAAAGTGGTTTTTAGCCACATTTGAATTATTAGTCTGCATTTTTTTTTCCCAGACGTCTGGTCCGGATCACACATAATGTGTCAGGCTATGTTTCAGTGTGCTTAGTGAAACCGAATGCTGGGAATCTTAACAAAGTTAAGATGTTTGGTGTCGTCTGAAGCAGGACTTATTCTGCTGATGTGAACCAGTCACATTTGCAATAAATGTGAATCCTGTTTATAATTGTTATAACTGCAGGTATGGTTCGAATTTTTCTTGCAACAAAACATGTAGTTTTTTCTGTCCTAACAACCTTCTGCTTTCATTCTCTATATCAGATAAATAATTACAGTTTGTTACCATGTAAATAAAAACTACAATTATAGCGGTGCAATTAAAAGAGCAACAAAACTCCTGTTTACAGATGTTTCGAGACAAGAATAGTGGATGCTGATGCACATATGAGTTACTTTTCCATATTGTTTTGCAGGCTGTAGCTGGTGGTCTGTTGTGTGCCCTGTCACTTTTAAATGCATGCAAACACTCGGCCCCTGCATGTGTTTCAGTGTTGAGTCTTTGTATTTCACATGAAGTGACCGCAGGGAACAGCAGCTTTAATTTCCTCCTCAGCTTCGGACAGAAGAGGTCGAATGTTCAGTCTGAGAGGTGCAGAGGTGGATTTTAGATAATAGTGATTATTAGAAGGCAGGTTTTAGCTCCCAAGTGAAAGCTGTGGTTTTAAACGACTCTCTAATCTCAGAACATGACAAAAACTTTTTGTATCACGTATCTTGATGATTATCATTGTTTTATTGCCCAGCCCTGGTTTGCAGGGATAAAAGCATCTTTCGACCTCGAGGAATCTCTGCTTTGAGCTGAGCGCTGACTCTGTTCTCTCTCAGATCCTGCAAGCCTCTTCACGATCCATATTTAACTCCGTGTGGGAGTCATCACTGGCCTGGAGTCAGTCATTTTTATTTTCTCAAAAAAAAAACAGATTCTGAGAGATGTGTGATAGTTCGAGGCCTAGCCTTGATGCTTTGATGTTTATGTTCGAGGCAACTGCTTTCACTGACGTACATGAATAGGATGCTGTGTAAACGTTTCCCTTCAGCCGTGCGGGGAAAGCTAGTGTTCGTTCCCTCGGCGCGTCCAGCACGAGCTCTTTTGCAAAACTCTGCAGCCATTTAAAGAAACTGCAGCAGTTCCGGCGTGCTGAGACATGTGCTGCCTGCGTCAAACACGTTACAGCCGTCATGCAGGACGAGCTTCAGAAGGGTAGTAAAGCAGTTCTGTCATCAGCAGAATGGCCTAAATATGAGCCTAATGCATTTAAACATGATTATGTTATTAGAAATCCATTCATTTGTAAATTTAGGCCCCTCTGAAATCTGCTTTATTTTTTTTTAACACAATATGCCGCTGTTGTTATTATTATTATTATTATTTACTTATTTATTTTATTTAATTTTATTTTTTTCAGGTTTAAAGTTTTCCTGGTTTCCTTTTTTTTTTTTTTTTTAGTTTTTAGTTTTTTTTTTAGTTTTCCTGGTTTTGTGGTTATTTATTTATTTATTTTCTGGCTTCCATTTTCTTCTGTTTACATTTTTCTGGATTCCAGTTTATTATTATTAATAATAATAATAATAATAATAATAATAATTATTATTATTATTATTTTATTATTATTATTATTATTATAACTTTAAATACTTTTAAGTATTATTCATTATTAATAATAATAAGTATTATTATTTATTATATTTAGTATATTAATATTATTATTCATTATTATTATTATTATTATCCTGCCATTTTTTGTTGACATTTATGTATAAAGCATCCTTATTTCAATAGATTTGCTTTATGATTTAAAAAAAAAAAAAAGTCTTTCCTTTTTTTCCCCCCAGTTTAATTTTGCCTAAATTCAAGGGGTTTTTTTTTTTCTTTCTCGTTTTTCTTTTTTTTTGTAATGGAATTCTATTTTACATTTTATTTTAGTTCTGGATGTCCCTTTCGTAATGGTTAAATTAAATTTTTTTTTTTTTATTTATTTTTTTTTTTTTCTGAGTTTAGTTCCTGTTTCATTCTCTATTTTATTCTGGATTCTTTTTTTGTAATGGTTAAATTAAATTTTTGTGATCAAAAAGCATGTACTAATTTTTTCATCCATAAATAATTAGTAAAGTAATTTTAGAGTGGTTATTGAAGGTGATAATTAGTATTATTATATCTTATACTCAAGATCCTGGGTTGTATGAATGTGTTTTGAGTAGCACCCTTAGAAATTGTGGTCACATGTGCACGTCAGAAGTCTTGAAACAGCTGATAGCATATGAACAGTTTTAATGCGCTGAGCTCATGTTGCCGCGTTGGTTTTACGTAGAGCAAGAAGCATGCTGATTCTAATAACTGGGCACGTCCATGCATGCGATTGTTAAAGGAACATGTAAAGTCAAATTTGATTGCCTCATATGCCATTGTATTGAGTAAGTCATTCCTGAACTATATCTCTCTGGGTCTCGGGCATTTTATAGACATTTATGTAACATGAATGCAGCTTTATTTTGTTAGATTCGCTTTATGTAATTCTCTTTTTTTTTTGCTCCAGACTGTTCAAACGTCTCCTCCACAAGTGGACAAGGAAAATGTGAAAGACCATTACACTGCTGTTAGTGTAGAAAGGGTTTAATTTCGTTCGAGAGACGCCGTAAATAACAGAAAGCCTTGCCTTCGGTATGGCATTATCAATGTGATTGTTTGCCATTGTGTTTGTGTACGTGATGTTGACATGTTCATAAACTGTTCAGAGTCCCACAGAGATGATGATGATGATGAAGAAGGAACACAAGGACGCGGAGCTGGATAAAAAGAATAAAAAGATCGACGGCCATTACGGAAAAGAAAAAACGGAAGCCACTTACTGAAAACGATTACCAGCGTGTGGTGAAAAACAATCTTTAAAGTCTGTCAAAAAAAACACACGGTAATTAATTCAACAATTTGCAACCCGTGAACTTAACATTTAAAGTGCACGGGAGGATGGGACTAACTTATTAAGAAATCATTTTATGAATTTATTGTGAAAATAAATTTAATGGTAACTGGAGGCGTCAGCGATTGCAACTAAAAAAAGCACTTTGTGTGTTTGGGTCCCTTGCCTGAGTTTTACGATGTTCCTGCAGGAATCAAGTGGAGGAGGATAAAAAAGCGGTGGGGCGGACGCGGAACAGGAAGGGATTGCTGCTCCCACGCAGGAAGGGATAGAAGAAAAAAAAAAAAAAAAGCTGATGATATGACCATCACCATCAATCAAATCCTCCAACGTGAAGCTGCCTTTATTCCTGCCCACCAGACAACACAATCACCAACGAGAACTCGAGCACGCCTGACATAATAGTAAGCCTCGTAGCTTTTATTCTGTAGGTTGCTTACTCTGAGGCAGCATTGGAACTCACAGTTGAGCAGAAGGCCTTTATTTTTTAGTCCACTCGCACTTGTTTGCTTTGACTAAATTTCAGAGTGGTTTTAGTTACTTCATGGTTTTTACCCTTACAGAATATTAGTTACTGTTATTGAATGCAACTCAACATTTACAATTGGCAATTTATTTTGTCTAAAGGTGAGATAAAGGCGGGAGCCCGGTTTTGTCTTCGGGTTACAGGAATTATTTTTTATGCCAACACTGACATGTTATTGTGATTTTGAACTGAATCAACATTTTAAAATGAATTGAGCCTGAAAATAAAAGGACACTTATTGTCTGTGTTGTAGAAGCTGCTTTACAGCGGCTGGAGGGGGTCCCCCGAAATAAAATTTTGTGTCAGTAATTGGTGAAATTTTTAAAACAAGTAGCGTTTTTTAGCGCTGGTATTTTTCCTGATTATTGCTGCTTTGAAAAATCCTCTGTCATTAAAGTGAGCATTTGAAATAAAGTTGACCTCGACATCCTGAAAACCTCAAAATATATTTAAAAATAATTTAAAAAATAAGAACAAAAAAAAGAAACTAGAAAAAAATGGTCCATAGATATTTTTTAAATTACATTCACTTATTCAGCAACTATGTTTTTTATATTATTCATTATATATATACACTATATTATTATTATTATATTAATTATTGTAGACCCAAAAAACAAACTAGGAAAAATGGTTCAAGATATTTAATCAAGATATTTAAAATTAATTCACTTATTCAGCAACTGTTTTTGTATTTAGTCATTATATATATATAAGATATATATCTATGTATTAGTGTATATCATATATATATATATTATATCTATAATATTATATATATATATCATTATATTTATTATTATTATTATTATTATTATTAGTTATGATTATTGTTTTATTTATTTCATTTTTTTTTTTTGATAAGACCAGGATTCCCACCCATCTTGCGAAAACCTGCATTATATTTAATTATTTTTTTTTTAAATATCATTAATCCTATCCAGTCAGCGTAAATCACACAACAAATGCAAATGTCATTGTTCAGCATTTATAACCGTATAACCAAAACTAGTCTTAGAACACATGAACAAACACTCTTACTTAAATTAAAATAAACTGAACAATGATTTTTAATATCTAAAACAAAAAAATTGTAACCTTTTTATTTCAATAAAATATTTTTGCAACTTACTAAAAAAACACCACAAACCTAATTAAATGATGAACAAAAAACGGCCCACAATTTAAAAAACTTGAACAAACTTGATCTAAAAAATTTTTTAAAAAGCCTTTTTAAGATCATAATAAAGATTATAATAGCTATATTAAAGATACTTAAACGGAGGATCCTTGGAGTCAGAGCAAGACCAAGAAAGGTTGAAAAGCCGCCTGCTCGCACTCTTGCTGTCTTGAAAGTAATCTAAATCTGGCAGAAACATCACTGATAGCTGCTACATGTGAAGTAATAGTTAGAGATTTTTTTCAGTGTGGTATCTATCATTGCTGTCGTGTTGTGGTCCGGTCGCGTGTGGGGCCACAAGCGCTCAGGGCCGGAGGACTGAGGGACGAGAGAGAGAAGGAGAAAGGATCCGGATCGAGCGTCTTCAGCATCGGAGAGGAAAGAGACGGCAGCTGCTCGAGTTCACAACATCAGGAAACATCAAGGTGAGACTGAATCAAGCTTCCTCTCGTCCTCTGACTTAAAAGTTGAGTGAACAAAAGTTATTGGACTCCATTCAGACCTTCTGTAGATAATGACTCTTAGATGTGTGTTTTTGTTATTTAATCAACTGCTCGTTTTGGGAAAGCCTTATTTTCTCTCTTTGATGACTTTGATTACTTTTAATAATCTCATGCAGTCAATTAATCGAAATAAAAACCTAAATAGCGACGTTTTTCCCAAAATCGTAATGAGAAGCGCTTATAAACTAGCTCAACACAAGAGAAGCTTTAAAGGCTCTTTGTGCTTTCTGCTAAAATAAAAGCTTGATGATTTGTGACCCTGGAGCACAAAACCAGTCATAAGTGTACATCTTTCTAAATTGAGATTTATACATCATCTGAATAAATAATCTCTCCATTGATGTATGGTTTGTTAGGAGGACAATATTTGTCTGAGATACAACTATTTGAAAATCTGGAATCTGAGGGAGCAAAAAAATCTGAATATTGAGAAAATCATCTTTAAAGTTGTCCAAATGAATTCTTAGCAATGCATATTACTAATCAATAATTAAGTTTTGATATATTTACAGTAGGAAGTTTACAAAATATCTTCATGGAACATGATCTTTACTTAATATCCTAATGATTTTTGGCATAAAAGGAAAACATCTATACTTTTGACCCATACAATGTATTGTTGTCTATTGCTACAAATATCCCCCCAGAGACATAAGACTGCTTTTGTGCTCCAGGGTCACATTTAGCATTAAAAAATAAATAAAAAAAAAAAAATTGTCAAAATAAATTAAACCATAAATATTAATATTTTCATTTAAAATTAAATCATCATTCATAATAGCATCAGGGACACTTTTTCAGTTTTTATTAATATTTTTAATTAGTTTTAATTTTTGTTATCATATTTTTACTTAGTTTCACGTTTTTGTTTATGTTTATTATCTGTTTTGATTTTAGTTAGTTTTAATAATTTTGTTGTGTTTTTGTCATTTTTATTAGTTTTTGTTTTAATAAAAATCTGTCTTTATAGTTATTTTGGAAAATAATTATTGGAAAAATAATATGGAACATTTTATTTGGAAAAAAATAAACAAGGTTTAAAATACTTTAATTGATTTCTGGTTTTAAAGTGTACTTGTTATCACAAAAACACAAAATCATTACTCGTAAAATAAACCAAAAGGCAACTAAAATCAAAATTTAAACGTCATAAATATTTTACAAACATATAATATACTTTTTAATTATTTTAACTAGTTGCCCATTTTCATTTAGTTTGACTTGATTTACAAAAAAAAAAAATATATATAAAATAATCAAATTTCGATTATTTCCATGATCGATCGTCGTTTAAATTAACGATCAATTAATCGATTAATCGTTAACCATAATGCTGCAAAATGCTCTATTGCATGCACGCAGTCACCGGTATTAGGACAGGATGTGCCAAAGCCACACACACACACACAACGCTTTCTCACTTGAATTAAAGGGGTTTTAGTCTGAATAAAATGCTAGTAGCAGGATTATAAAATGAATAGATGTGATTATGATGATTTCATAAAATGAAGAGAGCACGCCATACTTTTGAGGTAATTTTAGTTTGTTGACTGTTTTCTATCCCGCACGGAGACCGCTGAATGCGCCTCTTTAAATGATTTTGTGGTGCTCGTGTTGTATTTTAAAAACACAACTGCAATGTTTCAAATGACATTATGGTATTTGCGCAGTAAGTGAAATACATTGGCGCTGCTGCAGCAAAACTGTGGCTGTGCTGCGCAGTAAGTGAAATACATCGGCGCTGCTGCAGCAAAACACTGTTGCTCACATTAATTTGATCCTGCTGGATTCTGTCCTATAAAATGTAGGTAGGCCTATTTGTTTTTAAAAATCCCGGCTATAGTGCATTAGATAGTGACAGTGCATGTGTGCAGACGAGGACGAGCGAGCGTGGCTTTTGGCTAGATTTATTTGGAGGTTATTGCTCATGTCCTCATTCGGCACAAATCCAAATGTTTACATATTTGCAATGTATTTGAATATTAAAACTATTATTTATAATGTTAACTAGGCTTGTACGCATTCGCATGTAGACGGAAAAGATCATCCTCTTCATATGAGCAAAAACGTCCTTGGCATAACAGCAGAGTGAACCGGTATACTAGGGTCTATTTAAACTGACCAGTGTAACCTTTTAAATGTTTAGTTGACTCTTTTATTTTGATAATGAACAGACTGCGATGTAAGTTTGAATCGCTAGAATATACGTGTGCAGCAGGCTCCGGCGCGATCGAAACAACTGAGACATTAAAAAAAAAAAAAAAAAAAAAAAAAAAAAAAAAACTTTTCCGCAAAATTGTTTACTTTCATTTGTGCACACTCACAATAAAAACAGAAGATTTGTGCTCTTGTAAAATAAAGCAAACAAACAGAATGCGTTGCCATCCCTTTTTTTCCGTGAACTTATGAAGCGCCGCCACACTTCTGTTTTAAATCCGTTATCTTTAATTATTTAAATATAAATAAATACACATATTAAAAAAAAAAAAATATATATATATATATAGTTATTTTTTGTTGGGCCTATTACTTATATAGGCTATACATTTTCCTTAAAGCATCATATTTTGTCCCAGGGCTTGAGAACCTGTCCATGCAGAAACTAGTGAGCGATGGCGTCACCGTTTAGTGACATCAGTGAACGCTCCGGGAAAACGTATTTTCATTGTCGGTCACAGCGCCTATTAATCGCTGTTTTGAATCCAGCAATTATTTATTTACAAATTATAAGCTCTGATTATGACAAGTGTGGTATAAAAGCTTTGTTTATTAGAGGAATAATAGGAAAATGTTAGATCGCGACCATGCCTCTGGATGCGCTCGAGCCCATAGCCTTCATTTACGCGGCTTTGTTCTGGTTTGCCGGTTAGTCACTAATTTCCACAAATTCAATAACATACAGGCATTGTTTCTTTTCCTAGATCTTCACAGTCGTCTAATTTCGCAGGTTTATTTTATTATCTTTCACTTTTAATCACTGTTTTTGCATCTCTTACTGTGGTAAAACATGGTAAGGGAAATTAAAGATTTCACGAATTAGGAATTCGTTCAATTTATTAATTTGTTACCTTATTTAGTTAAATCATGGGTTATTTAGGGAACAAAAATTAATGAAACATGGACAATTGCCACAAATTAATAAGTCGTTAGGAACAAATTAACAAGTAACGTTAATAGGACAGCCTTTCTGTCCTGTGTCCCGCAGCCCTGCAAAAGCGCATGATATGCTTTTTATGTTGAAGAACTTTTGTTGTTTCTATTTTAATGTAGGCTACTTTAAAGTTTTAATCACGTTAAAAGCTTAATTTGTTCATTGTGAATGAATGATGATTTTATATACCGTCACCGTCACTCACAGCCGCTCGCACGTGTTCTGCGCATGAGCCGCACGCAGCCCAACATTAAAGCGGTTAACCGACTATCGACAGCCTTAATCGATTGCATCTCTTATCAACAATTAATCGATCATCGATTAATCGTTGACATCCCTAATATATATATATATATATATATATATATATATATAATATATATATATATAATATATATATATATATATATATATATAGACTAAATATACAGTATAATGTGAACAATTACTAAAGTAATTATTTTTTATTTTGTTTAATATTTTTATATAGTAATAATCATGATCATCATCATAAAAAATTAAATCACAATCATAATTTTATAAGAAAAATCACTGTTCAATACCTTTTGTTTTTGTCCAAATTGCGCAGCCTTTCGAGCAAGCACAGAAAACCTGGAAGTGTAAAGAGAGTCATATTTTAAATCACAATCATAATTTTATAAGAAAAATCACTGTTCAATACTTTTGCAGCCCAGCTTTGAACGCTGTCATCAGCCCCGCGAGCAGACACCAGGTCACATTAAAGCATGAATTTCAGTGCTGTTAGAGAGTGTTTTATGGTGTTGTTTCAGGGGAAGAGGGTGTTCGGGGAACGAAAGGGACAGAAAACCGGCCCGTGAGTCCAGCGAGGTTGAAGTCTTGCGTCGAGGAAGAGCTGGAGTCCAGCAACACTCGAGGAAAACAGTCAACGAAGAGAGTCCCGCAGGTGAGCGGAGGTCCTACACACTCCAGTGTGTGAATGTTCATCAGGGCTCTTGGCAGGAGTTTGTGTGTTCTCTGTTGGTTTGTGTTTGTGTGTTTTATCTCTGCCTGCTGTTCAGAAGTTTTGGGGTTGGTAAGATTTTCTAATGTTTTTGAAAGGAGTCTCTTCTGCTCGCCAAGGCTGCGTTTATTTGATCAAAAATGCTTATTTTTACAATTCCAAATAACTGTTTTCTATGTGAATATCTGTTAAAATGTAATTTATTTCTGTGATGCGCAGCTGTATTTTCAGCATCATTACTCCAGTCTTCAGTGTCACATGATCTTCAGAAATCATTCTAATATGATGATTCGCTGCTCAAGAAACATTTTCTCATTGTTATCAATGTTGAAAACAGTTGTGCTGCACAATATTTTTGTGGAAACTGTGATACATTTTATTTTTCAGGATTCTTTGATGAATAGAACGTTAAATAGAACAGGGTTTATGTGAAATAGAAATCTTTTGTAACATTAAAAAAATGTTTTTGGATGTCACTTTGGATGCAATTTTCAATGCGGCCTTGATGGAAAAAAAAAGTATTAATTTCTTTAAAAAATAAATAAATAAATAAAAAATGAAATAACTAAAAACTAAAATAAAATATATATAATTTTTTTAAAAAACATTATAAATATATTTACTCTCACTTTTGATCAATTTAACGTGTCCTTGCTGAATAAAAGTATTAATTTTAATAAAAAATAAAAAAATCAAAATTAAAATTTAATTACTATTTTTTTTTAAATAAAAAAAATCCTTACTTGAAAGAAAACTTCAACTAAAATAAAATATTAAAAACATTTTATTTAAAAACTAAATCTTTAATAAAAAAAAATTAAACACTATATAGACATAATAAAATTACCCCAAAAAGTAATAAAAATGACAACTAAAACTACAACTTAAACTTTAAAATTAACATAAAAACTGAAAATATAAAATACCAATTCAACAGAAAATACTAATTAAAAACTGAGTCTAAGAAACCCGAACCCAGAAGCGTTTGTTACAGCTGTATTTTAGCGTCATGCGACTGATGTGTGGGAAAGTCAGGGTGTGGACAGATGTGACGTGGGGTGTGTTTTACACCCAGCGGGGCTGAACTGTCTGGGAGGCAGCTGCTTCTGAAAGAGCTGTATAATGCAGCCCTTTGTGTGTCCGAGCCGAGGCTCTTTATCATCAGAGCTTTTGTCTGATCGAGCGCACAGACTGAATGTGAATGTGGATTCTCAGCAGCAGCGGCGTCTTAAGAAATATGAGCTCACTTAAGCACAGAGAGATGTTTGTCAACCATAACCATTATTCAAATGCTATTATAGTATTTATTATTTTTATTTAGTGTTTTTTAACTTTTCAGTTTTCATTTTAATTTTAGTTTTAGTAAAAAATTTTGTGCTTTTTTTTGTTAAATTCTAATTTATTTTTATTACAATTTTATAAATTTTAGGACTTAAACAACATATTTTAATTTTTACGTTTTAACAATAATTAAAATATTTTTTATTTAGCTTTACTTTATTTTTATTTCAGTTTTAGTAATTTTATTATTTCAGTTGCCAACACAGCATTTCTGATTTTAAGTTTTGCTAATTTTATTTTTTTATTTTTGTTCTTTTTTTTATATTTTCTCTTTAGCTATTAATTTATATTTACTGTTAGTACTTATTTAATTTTAGTACTTAGTACTTTAGTACTTTTAGTAATTTTAAGTTTTGAATACATTTATATTTTATTTTCCTGTAGCTTTACTTCAGTTACCAAAAGTGTTTTAAGGTTTAATATAGGGCTGTCAAATGATTAATCACGATTAATCACGATTAATCACATCCAAAATAAAAGTTTTGTTTACATAATATATGTATGTGTACAGGGTATATTTATTATGTATATATAAATACACACACATAAATTATTATAAAATTATATATTTAGAAAATATTTACATGTATATACATTTATATATTTATATTCTTATATTTTATATTATATATAAATATATTTATATATAAAACATAACATATTCTTCTTAAATATATACATGCATGTGTGTGTATTTATATATACATAATAAATATACACAGTATACACACATATATTATGTAAACAAAACTTTTATTTTGGATGTGATTAATCATGATTAATCATTTGACAGCCCTAGTTTAATAGCTTTATTAATTTTATTATGTGTTTTTGTCTTTTTTTATATTTTTATAGCTTTAATTTATATTTGTCATTATTTTTATTTAGCAATTTTAGTACCTAAACTTATTTTCATTTTATAATTAAAATATTTTAAATAATATTTATACTTTATTTTCCTGTAGATTTAATTAACCAAAGTGATTTTAAAAGATTTAATACTTTTAAGTTTTAGTAATTTTATTGTGTTTCTGTCCTTTTTCTTTTTTATTTCAATTTATTTGTAATTTATATTTATTTCATTGTTTTTATTTTGTAATTGTAACCCCTCAACTTAGTCATTTTCTAATTTATGTTTAAATAATTAAAGTTTTTAATATTTTTTTATTTTAATAGTTTTAGTTAACTATAACAACACTGGCCATAACACACTTGTTACAGTGTGGTTGCTACGGAAGTCTGGGTGGTTGCTAGGTGCAAATTTAGAGTCTATAATGTAACATTTTGAGAGTAAAACAGGATATTCAATGAATAAAAAGTAGGAAAAGACTTGATGTCATATATGAAGAATTGATTGGATGGTGTAAGAGTTGATATATATAAGTCAGTTCTGACTTCTGACTTTAAATTTCTAAAAGCAGTTTATACCATTTTTTTGAACCAAGACTTATTTTAAGAAGCGTTTCCTGTTATGCTTCCTGGTTTGTCATCACAGCAGATGTTCTCATGGCTGCTTTCACTGAGTCTCAGATATACTGTATGTGGAACGATTCTCCCATAATGCATCAGTGCAGATCGCAGCAGGCGTGAAATATGATTCCAGGAGAATGACATCATGACGCAGCCGTAAACGCTGTGAGTTATCATCAGAAGGAGAGACTGATATAAGAGCAGCGTCTCTCTCTCTCTCTCTCTCTCTCTCTCTGTCTCTCTCTCTCTCTGTCTCTCCCTCACTCTCTCTCCCTCACTCTCTCTCTGTCTCTCTCTCTCTCTCTCTGTTTCTCTCTTCTCTCTCTCACACTCACTCTACCTCACTCTCTCTCTCTCTCTCTCTCTCTCTCTCTCTCTCTCTCTCTCTCTCTCTCTCTCTGTCTCTCTCTCCCGCCCTCACTCTCTCACGGTCTTCTTCTCTCCCCCTCTCTCTCCCTCACTCACTCACTCTCTCTCTCTCTCTCTGTCTCTCTCTCTCTCTCTCTCTCTCTCTCTCTCTCTCTCTGCTATCTCTCCCCCTCTCCCCTCTCTCTCTCTCTCTCTCTCTCTCTCTCTCTCCTCTCTCTCTCTCTCTGTCTCTCTCTCCCTCCCTCACTCTCTCTCTGTCTCTCTCTCTCTCTCTCTCTCTCTCTCTGTCTCTCTCTCTCAATTCAATTCAATTCAATTCAATATGTCTTTATTGGCATGACAATTGTTACAATGTATTGACCAAAGCATAGTGTTTAAATTGAATCTATCTACATGCATGCATATACCTTTAAAAAATAGAAACAAATAACATTTTAAAATTTCTTCAAAACAATTTATAATTCAATGTGGTTGTGCGTTGTGTGGGGTATGTTTGTGTGTTGTATGGTGTGTGTGTGTGTGTGTGTGTGTAGGCGCATCACGGATTTGTTGACTCCTCCCTCTTGTTGTGACAGGCATCAATGTATCTTGCTGCTAGTAAGATACAGTCTTGGTTTTCACCTAATAAATACTGAAGTTGTGTTTTTCTTGTTCAACATTTTGAAGTCAGGGTAAAGTATTTCAAATTTGGGATAAAATTTATTTCTAATTTTCTTCATAGTTAGAGCAGCTGGTGAGGAAGTGTTGCTCTGTCTCCACTTCCCCATGCTTACAGTAAAGGGCAGATCCGGCTCTCTCTGGGCAGCCAGTGCTGTCGATATCTGGCACGTCTCTATAGTCAGAGTATGACTGCTCAGTCTGTACCTCGTCATCTGTCTTCTTAATTTACAGTCTTTAACTGTACTCAGATATTCTGCAGTTGTGTAATCTCTATTTTAGGGCCAAATAACATTCAAGTTTTTACTTTGTTTTTTGGTCTGTTGTTTCAGTCCAATAAGTTAGATAATTTTCTTTTGTGCTTTATTATTATTTGGTTGGGCCAAATTGTGTGGATGGATATTTCAGAGTCCTGATGCTGGCTGTTGTTTTTAGTCGTGTTAGTTTGTTTCTGCAGCTTTCAGGATCATCTGAATCAGGGGACTTTTTTCAGGGTTCACTTCATGGTTTTTAAGGGCTTTAAAATGGTAAGAGTTGGGGTCGCTCATTTTTAGGTGCTTCCAAAATTTGATGGCTCGTTTCTCAATGTGCATTAGTAGAGGGTCTTGGCCTAATTCTGCCCTGCATGCGTTGTTCGGTGTGTTCCTCTGGACTCTGAGGATACTCTTACAGAACTCAGCATGCAGGGCTTCAATCGGATTTTGTTGTCCCATTTTTCAAATTCATGATTCAGGAGAGGACCCCACACTTCACTGCCATATAATGCAATAGGTTCAATGACTGATTGGAATATTTTGAGCCAGATTCGAATTGGTATTTCAATTTGGATAGATTTTTTGATGGCATAAAAAAATCACAGCCAAATTTAGTTTACCAGTTGCACTCATCTTCAGCCCGAGGTATGTGTAGTTTGTGGCATGTTCTATTTTGGTCATACCAAGGGTGAAGCTGTGTCTCTTTCCCTGAACTCTGGGTCTCTTCTGGAATGTTAGTACTTTAGTTTTTTGTTAGGATTAATGGTCAGGGCCCAGGTCTGACAGAACGTTTGCAGGACGTCTAGGTTCTGCTGTAGACCCCTCTTCTGTTGGAGACAGCAGAACCAGATCATCTGCAAACAGCAAGAGCTTTATGTTGGAGTCATGTAGTGTGAGGCCAGGTGCTGCTGATTGTTCTAGGACTGTCGCTAATTCATTAATGTAGATATTGAAGAGGGTCGGAATCTGTGGACAGCCCTGCCTCACACACCCCGCCCTTGAGTGAAGAATTCTGTTCGTTTATTTCCAATTTTAATTGCGCATTGATTCTTTGAATACATTGTTTTTATAATATTGTATGTTTTACCCCCAATACCTGATTCTAGAAGTTTTGACAGCAGACCTTCATGCCAAATTGAATCAAAGGCCTTCTGGAAATCTACAAAGCAAGCAAATATTTTGGATTTGTTTTGGTTAATGTATTTGTCGATCAGGGTGTGTGGTCAGATGTTCTATAATTTGGTAAGAATCCAATCTGACTTTTGCTGAGGACATTGTGCTCGGTGAGGAAGTGTACGAGTCTTGTGTTGATGATATTACAGAACAGCTTCCCCAGATTACTGCTCACACAGATGCCTCTGTAGTTGTTTGGGTCTGATTTGTCTCCACTCTTGAATATGGGCGTTATGAGTCCTTGATTCCAGGCTTCAGGGAAATTACCAACACTCAGAACCAAGTTGAGTCTGTCTCTCTCTCCCTCCCTCACTCTCTCTCTGTCTCTCTCTCTCTCCCTCACTCACTCACTCTCTCTCTCTCTCTCTGTCTCTCTCTCTCTCTCTCTCTCTCTCTCTCTGTCTCTCTCTCCCTCCCTCACTCTCTCTCTGTCTCTCTCTCTCTCCCTCACTCACTCTCTTCTCTCTCTCTCTCTCTCTCCTCTCTGTCTCTCTCTCCCTCCCTCACTCTCTCTCTGTCTCTCTCCCTCCCTCACTCTCTCTCTGTCTCTCTCTCTCTCCCTCACTCACTCACTCTCTCTCTCTCTCTCTCTCTGTCTCTCTCTCTCTCTGTCTCTCTCTCTCTCAGAGTTCATTGTCTGTGATCATAATGATCCGTGTGCTTTAATCTAATTAACATTTGGCCGCTCTTTCGTCTGAATACGTTTATTATGCGGCTGATGCGAGCGCAGTTTGGTGGCAGGATGTTTTGTCACAATAGTGTGTGTTTCTCTTCAGGACTGCGTTTATCAACTGGTTTTGCTTCAAGATCCAGATTTTCAGGAGCCAAAGTTGTGCAAAAGTAAAGAGAAAGAACCTTAAAATCCAACATGCATAGACTTGATGCTAACACTTTGCATTAAGAGCTGATTGGTTAACATAAGTTTGTGAATGCAAGCAAGTAAATAAATAAATGCTGTAGTATTGTTAATTTGTGTTAATTCATGTAGGTAACTAAAGTTAACAAATAAAACCTTTAAAGATTTACTAGCTCTCTCTCTCTCTCTCTCTCTCTCTCTCTCTCTCTCTCTCTCTCTCAATTCAATTCAATTCAATATGTGCTTTATTGGCATGACAATTGTTACAATGTATTGCCAAAGCATAGTGTTTTTACATTGAATCTATATACATGCATGTATATACATTTAAAAAGTAGAACAAATAACATTTTAAAAATTCTTCAAACAATTTATAATTCAATGTGGTGTGCGTGTGTGGTGGTGTGTTTGTGTGTTTGTGGTGTGTGTGTGTGTGTGTGTTGATAGGCGCATCACTGATTGTGTTGACTCCTCCCTCTTTTTGTGACAGGCATCATGTATCTGCTGCTAGTAAGATACATTCTTGTTTTTCACCTAATAAATACTGAAGTTGTGTTTTTTCTTGTTCAACATTTTGAAGTCAGGGTAAAGTATTTCAAATTTGGGATAAAATTTATTTCTATTTTCTTCATAGTTAGAGCAGCTGGTGAGGAAGTGTTGCTCTGTCTCCACTTCCCCATGATTACAGTAAGGCAGACAGATCCGGCTCTCTCTGGGCAGCCAGTGCTGTCGATATCTGCCCGTCTCTATAGTCAGAGTATGACTGCTCAGTCTGTACCTCGTCATCTGTCTTCTTAATTTACAGTCTTTAACTGTAACTCAGATATTCTGCAGTTGTGTAATCTCTATTTAGGGCCAAATAACATTCAAGTTTACTTTGTTTTTCTGTTGTTTCAGTCCAGTAAGCTAGATAATTTTCTTTTTGTGCTTTTATTATTTGGTTGGGCTGAATTGTGTGGATGGATATTTCAGAGTCCTGATGCTGGCTGTTGTTAGTCGTGTTAGTTTGTTTCTGCAGCTTCAGGATCATCTGAATCAGGGGACTTTTTTTCAGGGTTCACTTCATGGTTTTTAAGGGCTTTAAAATGGTAAGAGTTGGGGTCGCTCATTTTTAAGTGTTTCCAAAATTTGATGGCTCGTTTTTCAATGTGCATTAGTAGAGGGTATTGGCTAATTCTGCCCTGCATGCGTTGTTCGTAGTGTTCCTCTGGACTCTGAGGAGACTCTTACAGAACTCAGCATGCAGGGCTTCAATCGGATTTTCTGTCTCTCTCTCTCTCTCTCTATATATATATATATATATTTACTTTTTAATTAATTTGTATTTTTTCTTACCTTGTGTAATTTTATTAATGTTTTTTAATGATGAGATGATGAGGGCATCACACTGGGGTTATTTTAGTATGCTACTATAGTAATACTGCAGTAAATATAGATTTGTACTATAGCTTTTTGCTAATATTTTGAATTATGTTTTTATTTTTATAAAGTAATAGTAATTAGCTTAAAGAAAAGTAAGTAATTTTCTTAAAGAATGTGTCTGTATACGGTGCACAGAAACACAATCAGCAAAATATAGTCTAATTATCGTCAATAAAATCCCAGAAAATATCGAGATATCATTTTTTGTCAGTATCGCACACCCTTACGATATAATTAATATTCAGTTTTATTTCAGTTTAAGTTATTTTAGTACATCAAATGAAAATGAGAAATGTTACCCTGGCAAGTAGATGAAATAAAATAAATGTGTTTTTTAGTTTTTATTTCAGTTAAGGTTTATTTTGTTTCAGTGTTGTTATAATTATTATTTTAGTTAACTATAATAACCCTCCGTTGATAATCATGTGGGAACCCTCCGTCACACAACCTGTCTTTGATGAAATCTGACCGGTTTAACTGAAACGCTCTAGAGTTTGCTTGCACAAACTTTGACAACATCAAGTGTTTTCTCTTCTCTCTAAAATTTATTGTCACTGTTTATATACTTAATTTATCCATTTTACTCTGAACTTTGTCCTAAGAGTTGAGAACCGCTATATTTTATGCCATAAGCTTCGAAACATCACAGATGCAATGTTTCTGGAGACTGAGTGTTCATCATAATGTAGTTAATTCAGATGAAGCCAAGCGTGTTTTTCCTGATTGAAGTGTTCTATGCAGCTGCTGTGATGATGACGTCACTCAAGCCCCAGTGTACTGCTTATGTTTATCCACATGAGGGCAGTGTGTCCCTTCTAGCATACTGTACACAAACGCTCATGCGGATTGTTTATAACAACATCCAAAATATTAGCCTTTGCACTGAAATATAAAAGGAGCATTTTACCTGCCATGTAGAAAATGCATTTTGCCATAAAAAAAAAAAAAGCAAGAGGTTTTAATTATAATAAATGCGTATTATTTCACGTGCATCTCTTTCTGGTGTATGTTATGAGTATGCAATATCCCATTTTGGTGTCCACATCAAATTAAATTCACAAAAGTGATTTTATATGCACTACGAGTCATAAGTTTTTGAACGGTAAGATTTTTGATGTTTTTTTAAAGACTGCATTTATTTGATCAGAAATACAGCAAAAGCAGTAATATTGTGAAATATTTTTACCGTTTTAAATAACTGTTTTCTGTTTAAATATCTGTTAAACTGTAATTTATTTCTGTGATCAAAGCTGTATTTTCAGCATCATTACTCCATGATATCAGTCACAGCGTGTCCTACGTGATTACGTATTTTGTTAGAAATTATGTATAATAATACATCAGATGAAAGGAAAATAAAGTGAGTCGAATCCAAGCAGCTCTAAAAGATTTTAGAATAGACCACTGCAAACATCTTAATTACACTAAGATAATCAAACCACCATTGTTGGATTGTTTGTGTTTTAATTATTTATGTGTCTGAAACTATATGTGTGCTGCCGTTTTTGACCAGGTCTCCCTGGAAGAAGAGATTATTATATCTCAATGGGATTTTTTTCCTGGCTAAATAAAGGATAAATTTAAACATGTTAATTACACTAAGCGAAGCAAAATTTGCTGAAACGTACACATTGTTGCATTCGTTACTATAGCAACAGTAGATCAAACAAATCAAACAATCATTGTAAAAAAAAAAAAACAGCTTCCGTTATGTTGAGATCATGAGAAAACAAGAATGAAAAATATGAATAACCCGTGGCTTCTTAGGACTTCCGTAACATTTATCTGAAATATAAACCTTTTTTTTTAACATTATAAATGTCTTTATCATCACTTTTGATCAATTTAAAGCATGCTTGCTTAATAAAAGTATTAATTTCTCTATTTTCTTTCTCAAAAATAAATATACTGAATCCAAGCTTTTGAATGGTTGAGTGTATAATGTGCAAATATAATGTCAAAAGATGTTCCATCGTTATGTAAAAATTAAACAACATACTACTTCTGACCTGTACTTATAATAAACATATAAAACAAAAAGTGATCAAGCTAAATTTTAGCATATTTTAAATGGTTAAAAGCATCTTTTTGACAAATCTAGTGGTTTAAAGGATAGCAGCGAAGAGTTAAAATTATCCTTAACTCTAATAGTCTTTTAATGTAATTCAATGATTCTATAAATGACTTTTTATTGATATTCTTCTGAAATAGTAAAGATGTATGATTTATCAGAAAAATAAATAAATTATTAAACAGGACACATTTTAATATAATGGGAAAAAAGACAGAATTGAAAGCCGTATTAAACTTGTAATGTTTTGGTGCTTGATGTCTGAAATCAGAGGATTGTTAGGTTAGGTTTAACTGTAACAGTCTTTAGCTCTGAGTGTTCTTTGCTCGTGTGTGTGTTTGATCAGGATGACACAGGAACACCGGATCAATGGAGTCGCTGTGAGGATTCGTATGTGGCCCCGGTGAGAGCGTCTCCACACGTTCTGTTAAACACAAACTCTTCAGATGTCACTAAACATGATGTTTGCGTTCAACCAAACTTTACACTATTTAACCGCGACTGCATTTCAAATAAGACCATCTGTGACCCTGGAGCACCTAAAACCAGTGTTAGAGTCTCTGGGGTACTTTTGTATGGGTCCAAAATTATAGATTTTTCTTTTATGCAAAAAATCATTAGGATATTAAGTAAAGATCGTGTTCCATGAAGATATTTAGTAAATTTCCTACCGTAAATATATCAAAAACTCATTTTTGATTAGTAATATGCATTGCTAAGAATTCATTTGACAACTTTAAAAGATGATTTTCTCAATATATTTTATTTTTTTGCACCCTCAGATTCCAGATTTTCAATCGTTGCATCTCAGACAAATATTGTCCCTAACAAACCATACCTCAAGGGAAAGCTATTTATCAGCCTTCGGATGATGTCATAAATCTCAATTTTGAAAAAACTGACCGTTTTTTTGAGTGCCTGTTTTTGTGTGCTCCAGGGGGTCACATTTCTAAATGCTCTTCACAGACAGACCTGCTCTGTATTTGATGCTCTGTAGGTCACGGGAGGCCATCGCTGACTGAACCTCGTCTCGTCCCAAGAAGAGCAGCTGGAGTACCTGCGGTGGAAGAGAAGGAGGAGATCGACCGCGAGCGCGTGGCCCGACACAAGAACGCTAAAGGCCAGTGGAGGAGAGCCTGGGACATGGAGAAGACCGATCTGATGTAAGCCAGAAGCGTGCGCATGATTTCTGTCCTGAGAGAAACTCACCTGCTTTGCTTTAGTTTGCACCTTGATTTAGTTCGATTTCTTCTTTCGTTTGTTTGTTTTCTGCATGTTTAACAGCCTCATACATACATAGATCGTAATGGCGTCATTCTTTAGATTCATGTGTTCAGATCATATCTTTGTCTTCTTCATTGGTTCTGAACTGAATGATTCCTAGATTCCCCAATGAAGGATGTAAAGAAAAACTTTTTGATCATTTTTGTCCTTTTTTTTCGTTATTAACAGTGTTTTATTTATGCCCCCCAAAAAATGATCCAAAATAAGCAAACATTATTTTATCTTTAATAAGTGTTAGTATTATTTTGATATATTATTATTTAATAAGTAAAACACTTTATTTGAAGGTGTCTTTGCTACACGTTACAGGTACTGTACTATTATCATAACAACTTAATTATGCATAATTACATGCAACTAACCCTAATCCTAACCATATAGTAAGTAAATGTTGTTAATTAATATTAGTTATAATGTGTAATTACACAGTAACAAGGACACCTTAAAATAAAGTGCAACCAATAATTATTAAAAAGCATTTTTGGTTTCGCGCCCAAGAATTTTATGTCCTAGTTAAAACCGATTTACACTTAATAAAAGTTAACCAACAGGTCAGATATCTGTTTAGTAATTTTTACATATTTCCATCCATGCATTTTCATGCAAATTTTAGGATATTGCATTTAAAAAGTTGGATGGGATGTGCATCAAATTTTAAAATTCACATTAAAAAAGCGATTTGCTCAATTGAGGCGGTAGTCATTTGTAATGTAGGAAAAAAGCCACAGACTTAAAATATTTAGGCCTAGATTTAAGATTCATGTATTAGAATTGCATATAAAATTTGCATAATAATTGTAAATTATTAAATGAAATGAATAGATGCGAATAGTTAATTTGTTTAAATAATCATATTTCCGAAGTGCGTTTATATGTGATTAGCTGTGGGGCAGGCAATATTCAATTAGTTAAAAAACACTGAAACTAATTGGATTTGTTGATGATAAATATATAAACATAGTTATTGTGTGTTTAAAACACATTTAGTTTATTAGTATTAAATTTTACATGCAATTCAAATACATATAACTTAAAATCAGGCCTATTTTTTGTGTGTTTTTTTTTTATTGCAACTTCTGTTTTTATTGATAATTTGGGGCCGTTTCCCAGGAAGTGATGATTTTGTTCTCTCGTGGTGGAAACGTTGCTTTATTCGCAACTTTATTTATGCAAAATTCCAATTTTTTGCAAATGTTTCCAAATAACAAGCAGCCTAAAACAATATCAAATCAGATACAACAGCTGTTCTAAAATCTTGCCTGTAGTTAATATAGTAGTTTTCTGTTATTGTCTAAATTTGCTGCAGTAATATCACATTATAATAATTCTGAAAAAGAAGCATCGCCATTGGTAACTCAAAACACACACACATACACATACTACAATAACTCACTCTGACACATGTTTTGGAAGCAAAATGCTGTAGGATTCATGAATGGTCAGTGAGCTGGACTCCTGTTTAATGTCACAGAGGTGATAAAAGGACCTTGTTTACGCTCTGATGACTGTAAACGCTTCGTAGATGTCAAAAACTAGACGTAGACGTCTTGTCAGATCTCATACAGTAGCAGTGTTCAACACGAGCTGATACAGAAGAACTAGAAATAAGATCGACTCATATTGAAACGTCTTGTATATCCAGTTGTTTTGGATTTGGTGCTTCTGTTCTGTTCTGGGAATGTTTATGGATCGCGTCTCTTGTAAGAGCGAGTGGTATTTGGGGTCAGACGTCTCCATTCAGTGAGCTCATGAGACATGGATGACTTTAATTTAAGGAATTGAATCAAACTTTATTAGAATTAAAGGTCATTCTGGAAACGCCACATAGTCTTTGTCCAGTGTTTGTGGCAGAAATTCAATACATTTATTATTGAGAGTTTTTTTTAATGTTTTTTACTTTATTTTTTGATTTGTAAAGATTTTTTTTATACAGTATTAAAGAAAAACGATGATAAATAAAAAGCATTTAATCAGTGCTATTACTAATAATGATCATCATAATATAACTATCTGGTTAAAGTCAGCATGAAAATTAAAATGAACTCGTTTTAATGTTAATAATGTGTTCCCAATCTTCTTTATAGGTCTACCTTGAAATTATGATGGAAAGCTATTACATTGTCCAGTTTATAATTCAATTCTTTAATAATAATTTGGTCATTATTATTTATTATTAATGATATAATCAGTAATACAGTTTATTAAACACAATTTTAACGGACGATGCACAGTTTTTCATGGACGTTTTAATAATTCACTTTAAGTCTAATAACTTTTATTTAACCTGTTGTGTAGCCACTTTGTTTGCCAAAAAAATAAGGGGAATTTTATTCACATTTTATTTTTATTTAGTTTTTAAAAGATTATTAAATGGTTTAGTTTTGTCAATTACATTTTGGCTAATAAAATGTGCATGAAAATCATTAAAACACAAAATACTACAAAAGACTAACATAAAACATTTCATAGGCCAGTATTACTATTACAATTATAATTCTTATATTGCTGAAGCTTTATGAATTCAGTTGATTAGACATATTTTTTGCTTTTAAACATTTAATTTAATCGTCAACAGATCAGAAAAGTTTAACACCTACAACACAGAATTTGCAAATGATTTCACCTCCTTAACTGGCATTTCGTGACCTTTTCCAACCACCATTATGTTTTATAAGATATTTTTAAATAACAGAAATTATATTATGGAAAGTTAAAAGTGGTTTTGAATTTTGAATGATGTTTTGTGCTTTTCTGTAAATTTATATGTCTAATTTCTTCCAAAGAATAAGAGTACATTCAAATGCATAATAAAAAATAATATCCACCCCAAACCCAAACTAACGTTATAGTCAGAAGCTGACATGTCGTATGTTGTTACAAAACAGACCGGTTTAACTTAAACTGCAGACTGAGATGGTCAAAAAACCTTTGAACATTGAAAATGAAAAGAATTTGACCATTGAACAAAACGTGGGCAGAGTACACACAAACAAGACTTCAGGCCAGATGTTAACAGATGTCTGGAAGTCTTGAGTGTCTCAGATGGGTTTCTCTGGAATAAATAATCTCCCCCCTGTGAGCACTAGTGAGTGGACGGGAAAGGGGGATATTTTTAGGGTGCTTTGAGTGCCTTGCCTTATTTGGGACTGTTTGCAAGCACTAGAGATCGTTCAGGGCCGCGAGACGCTGTAGGGCCGATCGCTTGGTGGGAGGTTAAAGATAGAAAAACACTCGATCAGTGAATGTCCAGTAAAACAGAGCAGAACAATCACATCACAAGGATTTTTTCCCAGTCAAATATCATCCCTGTATTTAAGTGGGTAAGTCTCACAAAGAAATGTCCAGATCATGTTTTACTCCAAAAAATAAATAAATAAATAAAATAATAATAAATTAAATTTAATTGTAATATAAATAAATATTTGTAATTAAGAATAAAGATTAATTTCATTTTAAAATATTTATTTATTTATTTATTTATATAAACATTACAATTTAATTTCATTTTAATTGAAATTTTAATTAAATATATCTTATAGAATTATATTAAAAACATTAATTTCATTTTAAATCGAAATTTTTAATTGAAATGTATCTTATTCATTATTTAATTGTGCGTGTGCATAATTAAAAATTATAATTTTATTAAAATTATATACAGTATACAAATTAGAAATAAAAATAGAAATAATAGAAATAAATATTTATTTGCAATATATAGTTTGTATATTTAATTTTGAATTAAAATTTTGCTTAAAATAAATATATTAAAAATTATAATTTTATTAAAATTATATACAGTATCTATACAAATTAGAAATAAAAATTTGAAATAATAGAAATAAATATTTATTTGTAATATATAGCTTGTATATTTAATTTTGAATAAAAATTTTGATTAAAATATATATTATTTATTATTAAATGTATAATTAAAAATCCTAATTTAAGTAAAATATATTTATTTAATAGTTTTTTAATATTAGAAAATAAACTATATATATATATATATAGCAGAGTATAGCATATAGGTATATGTTATTACATACATATATATATATATATATATATATATATATGTTACATATATATATACAGTAGCAATTGTTTTTCAAGCATTATGAAGAAATTGTATTGGTCCCAAAATAAGCCCTAATTTTGATGGTGATTATCATTTATTTATTTGTTATCTATTTTAAACTTCTTTGGATCAAACTGTGTCCTGCATATTTTTTTTCTTCTCTTTTCTTCTTTTTTTTAACAACTCTCGCTTTTCTAGTAGCGCTCCTCATTTCGGGTTTTCTGGCAAAGGGTAAAATGTAAAATAAAATAAATAAATGTAATAATAAAATGTTTTAAAAGTTGATGATAAAAGTTTTCAAATCTGTTTAGTATTTAAGAACTTCACAGGTGACTGAATTAAACATTTACAGATCCATCTGCATGTGTTGTTTTAGATGTTGATCAGCTTCTTAACCAGTTTAACTAGCAGTACCTTTCTTTTTCTTCATCCAGCCGCCACCAGAAAGATCAATCTGTACCCAGTAACCAGCATGAACCGCTTCGGAGTCAGTCCTAAAAAGTCATGCTTCTGTTAGATAATCTGTAACCCATGAGCTAGTGACAGATTTTATGCGTATTCCCTCTCCTTCCTCGGGCCTCCCAACACCGTGATACCGTCGTCTGGTTGGAGGAACATCAAACAGAGGTGAGCAAATTAAAGAAGAAGTGCAGTTAGAAAAAACAAACATACATCAGAAAATTAAATAATAATCACATTCTTAACAAACTCATTTAC
>NC_056621.1:9757427-9787591 GCF_018340385.1 Cyprinus carpio
ACAATTAAATATATGTATATGTTTTGTAATTTCGCATCTGATGACGCATCTGAAACATCATACATTGATATTATTACCTAAGAAATCAAAGTAAATAGGCCACGTAACGGCACGCTTTCAAGGACGCGCATTTATTATTTTTAAATGGGCGGAATATAGTCACTCACCGGACAAGAAGCGCAACAGCTGATGATACTGAACTGCAGCCGGTTAGAACGGTTCTCGTTCTCGAGTCAAGAACCAGTTGCATTGGTTTTCGGATCACCAGTACACTGAACCGAGAACCGTTTCTGTCGGACGCGTCCGATTTGAGAACCGAGGAGCTGATGATACTGCGCATAGTTGAATTAATAACAAATAAATCGCAATGGATTATGTATAGTAAGTGGATCATGGTTTCTGCGCTGATGACACCTAATTTATTTACATCTTCAAGACTTAAATCCTCGTATGCACATTATTGCAGTTACTGTATTTGGGTGCGTTGTTGCTAAACTTAATTGTAAACTTTTCATGATTATGAGGTTTTTAACTGACTAAAGTTATGATTACTGACTTTATATATTTGAATGTTTGATAGACTTGACGCCATTACGTCATCGCCAATGACGTCATTACGTCGAGCGTAAAAGAACCGGTGAACCGTATCTAACAACCCGAAAAAACAATCTAACCGTAAAAAAAAACAACTTCCCATAAAAATAACAGAACTCCACATCGCGAGACTGAGCTCATGCGTCATCTTCGCGCCAGTTATTCAGCCAATAAAGTGTAGGCCTATGTATTTAAAAATTGTGTCTAGTGCTATATAAATCAAACGACCCGACCGACCTCGACCCGGGCCGAATATCAATAAAAATATTTTTGGATGACTCGTAACCGCGGGTGACCGCAGGCACCCGCTCATTTTGCTAATATTAAAATTTAGTTTTGGTCATACCAATTAATATTTCCATCAATCTCAACCACACAACAAATAAAAATCATTTAATTTGTTGAAAAAGGATAGACAAGAGTAACCAACAACTACTTCAAATGGGTACAAATGAATGGATAAAGTGCAAAAGACAGGAGGCAAGTGACTGAGTTGATGTTACTTTGGACATTATTCTAACGAAAGAAACCAAAGCTCTCTCAGTAATGGTAAACCCGTTCTAGATTCAACAAATAGATAGAGAGATTATTTGTTATTAACTGATATCAGCTGTATAAAATCTAATCCAAATTAGATAATCATAAACTGACAACACATGATAATGTCTAAGTCTCTGGAAAGAAGTTTGGAAAGAGTGATATTTACGTTCCACCTGGTCAGTGTGCCGAGTCTGAGCTGCGACGTCTTCCACTTGTTGACCTGGGCAACGTAGCAGTGGGAAGAAAGGAGTCGGATCCGTTTCACAGACTTGAACATGAAGCACTGGTGAAAGATGAACTCCTGAGCATAGAGAAGGTCCTGGGTTTGGAACACGCAAACAGAAGGGCCTTGAAGGTGAAGGTTTTGAAGTTTGTACAGAAAAGATCTGGACACCTGGAACATGAAGGAAAAAGGATCACTGACGAGACGATTCTGAAGTTGTTGGAGGAGTTCCTAGCAGTTTGGAACTCGCAAACGAAGGGTCACTGAAGAGAAGGTTCTGAAGTTGTAGCAGAAGATGGGGGCAATAAGCTTGGGGTCGTTGTTGCAGTTTCACAACTCCCTAAATTCACTTCTTGCAGAACTTTCTGTGTGTTTCTCAGTAGTACAACAACAGCAGCTTAGCACATCCTGGGCTAGAACATTTTACTTAGCATGGCGTAACTTAGCGCACAGTAGAGCAACAACAGCTTAGCACTTAACAACACTGAGTACGTTTACATGGACAAAAATAATCCAATATTAACACGATTAAGACAATACTCTGATTAAGAATCTACCGTGTAAACAGAGATTTTTGATTACCTTAATCTGGCAAAAGTCATACTCGCAGCAAACACAAATCGAATTAAGACGTGGAGTATTCCTATTTTAGTCGCATCATTGAAGTGCAGTATAGACATGTACACACCTTAATCACACTACAGTATTACCGTTGTGTAGGACTTTTCTCTGCATTTTGCCACAGGATACACACACGGCATGCCAACCGTTTGACGGCAAACAAAAGAGCATGGCTTCAAGCTAGGCAGCACATTTTATCTGTCATTGTCTGTTTGCACATATAGCATGACATATAATTAACTGCACTTGAAACTTTCGTAAAATGAGTATACCTCAGGAGCTTTCATTTGATATATATATTTTCTCCATTTCACCCAAAATGTCACTTACTCCCTTCTGGTTTTCACCCCTTGCTACATACTATAGCATGTAAAACGGGAACATGAAAGTAATATTCTAAAAGCAACTCATGTAAACACCTTAATCATAATACAGGTGCATCTCTATAAATTAGAATGTCGTGAAAAAGTTAATTTATTTCAGTAATTCAACTCAAATTGTGAAAGGTGTATTAAATAAATTCAGGCACAAAGACTGAAGTAGCCAAGTCTTTGGTCTTTTATCGTTGAGGTTTGGCTCATATTTAAACAAACCCCAATCAAATTCCTATCGTAACAAATTAGAATTTATGGTGACATGGCCAATCAGCTAATCAAACTCAAAACAACTGCAAAGGATCTCTCAGGTTGGCTCACTTGGCTACACAATCCTGGGGAAGCGTGTTGATCGGACAGTTGTCCATAAAACAATCATTGACACCCCTTCACAAGGAGGGGTAAGGCCACAAACATTCATGGCCAAAGAAGCTTGCTGTTCACAGAGGTGCTGGTACCCAAGCATGTTAACAGAAAGTTGAGTGGAAGAAAAAGTGTGGCAAGAAAAGATGCACAATCACGAGAGAACCGCGTGCCTTAGGTATTGTCAAGCTAAAAAATCGATTCAAGAATTTGAGTGAACTTCACAAGGGAATGGACTGAAGCTGGGGTCAAGGCATCAAGAGCACCACACACACAGACGATGTCAAGGAATTTGGCTACAGTTGTCAGATTCCTCTTGTTAAGCCACTCCTGAACCATTGCAGACTGAGAGGTGTCTTACCTGGGCTAAGGAGAAGAAGAACTGACTGCTGCCCAGTGGTCCAAAGTCCTCTTTCAGATGAGAGCAAGTTTTGTATTTCATTTGGAAACCAAGGTCCTAGAGTCTGGAGGAAGGGTGGAGAAGCTCATAGCCCAAGTTGCTTGGAGTCCAGTGTTAAGTTTCCACAGTCTGCATACAGTGATTAAACCAGGTGCAATGTCATCTGCTGGTGTTGGTCCATTGTGTTTTTTGTAAACAAAAGTCACTGCACCCGTTTACCAAGAACTTTTGGAGCACTTCATGCTTCCTTCTGCTGACCAGCTTTTTGAAGATGCTGGATTTCATTTTCCAGCAGGATTTGGCACCTGCCCACACCGCCAAAAAGCACCAAAAGTTGGTTAAATGACCATGGTGTTGGTGTGCTTGACTGGCCAGCAAACTCTCACTCAGACCTGAACCCCACAGAGAATCTATGGAGTATTGTCAAGAGGAAAAATGAGAAACAAGAGACCAAAAATGCATATGAGCTGAAGGCCACTGTCAAAGAAAACCTGGGCTTCCATACCACCTCAGCAGTGCCACAAATTGATCACCTCCATGCCACACCTGAATTGAGGCAGTAATTAAAGCAAAAGGAGCCCCTACCAAGTATTGAGTACATGTACAGTAAATGAACATACTTTCCAGAAGGCCAACACCACTAAAAAATTTTTTTTTTTTTTTTTTTTTTTTTTTAATTGGTCTTATGAAGTATTCTAATTTGTTGAGATAGTGAATTGGTGGGTTTTTGTTAAATGTGAGCCAAAATCATCACAATTAAAAAGAACCAAAAGCACCTGTATTGTCTTATTCAGAGTAAGGTACATAATTAGATTACTGATGTCCATGTAAACATACTCAATTACTTAGTACACTTCTTTGTCTTGAAAAGAACATTTTAATCTTTTCTGAGAAGGAGAGATTTGCAAGTTGGTGCCTTTCAGATTCAGCGTTTTGATTGCCATGGTGTGGCCCCTCTCTGGTATGGGGTCTATTTGCATCCAATTCCAAGTTTAGAACAATATATTTAAGTTTTTTCCTATGCATAATTAACTAACATATTCTACTGAAAATATGAAGACCAAACATCAGTAGGTAATACTGACGATTGACCCGTGCATTCATTTTATATACAGTATATATACCTTAATAGGTAAGGTTGCATACATTGTTCAAGTTGAGCTTTATTGTCATTCCACTACATGTGGGGACATACAGAGGACAAAATGTCATGCCTCACAGGACCACGGTGCTAAATAATGACAGACATACAACAATGAAGTAAAACAGTATAAACATATACAAAACTAACCTACTGACAGATTTTGACTTTAAATATACTATATATAAATGTTTGCCTATACATAAACAAAAAAATACAAACTATACTGAATGTCTCCATATACTGCCATACCTATACACAACTAACCTACTGACAGATTTTGACTATAAATATACTATATATAAATGTTTGCCTTTACATAAAAAAATACAAACTAGTCAAGTCAAGTCAACCTTTATTTATATAGCACATTTAAAAACAACAGAGGTTGAGCCAAAATGCTTTACAAATGAATAAATAAAAATTTTAAAAAACAGTTAAAAAAACAACAAATAACACATAATTCTATCAACATCAACACATAATTTATAATATATTCAAAGGCTAAGCAGAGAATCAGATATGTCTTCAAGGATGACTTAAAAATGGCTAAAGATGAAGATGACCTCACATAGAGAGGAAGACTATTCCCACAATTCCCTGGACCCCTCAACCGAAAAGCTTGGATCAGCCCTTAGATTTATAGCGGCAGCGAGGAACCGCCGTACACAGTTGGTCAGAGTGGACCTTTTTAGTGCTCTAGTCGGAGAGTAAGTGATGCAAAAAGATCACTGATGTACTTGGGAGCGAGGCCAGATAATGCTTTTGTAAACAAACATCAAAAATTTGGAAATCCAACCCTAAATCTTGACCGGAGCCAGTGTAAGTTTCTCAGCTTGGGGTAATGTGGATCCCTTTCTCCTTATTCCAAGTAAATATCTGGCTGCAGCATTCTGGAACAAGTTGTAAACGAGATAATGCATTTTGGGGCAGGCCACTGTACAATGAATTACAATAATCCAACCTAGATGGGCCAAATTAATGGATTACAATTTCCAAGTTAGGAAGGGGAAAGCAAAGATTTAATTCTTAGCAATTTTGTCTCAGTTGGTAAAACTGCTTTTTACAACGGCACTAATCTGCTTGTTGAAAAAGAAGGGAGGAGTCAAAATTACCCAAGGTTCCTCACAGGGTCTTGTATGTCTGATGCTAACGGGCCTAGTTCGACGACACTAGTCCAGGCTGGACTGGACAAGGAGGATCCAAGAATCAGGACTCTCGCTTTTGGTCCCTCATTTAATTGTAAAAGTTATTTGCCAGCCACTGTTTTATATCTTAAAACAATTTAACGGTATTGTTAGGATGCACGGTTCTTGTCTATACTACCGGAAAAATAAATCGAGTCAGCTCGCATAGCAGTGATAGGATATACTATACTTCTGGAAAGATGGAACTCAGGGGAAGCATGTATTATTGAAAATAACAGGGGTCCCAAAATTGACCCCTGAGGGACACCACATTTTAAATGTGACGAAGCAGAAGAGAAATTCGGCCATGTCTACAGAGAAAGTCCTCTCTTTTAAATCGGAAGAAAACCACTGAAGGGTTGTCCCATGAATGCCCACCATGCATTCTAAATGTTTCAGAAGAATATCATGATCAATTGGATTAAACGCAGCACTGAGATCTAACAAAAACTAGGACCACTGGCGAACCTAAATCCATAGATAGCTACATACCGTTTTTGACCCTAAGTAATGCAGATTCAGTGCTGTGCAAACATCTGAAACCAGACTGAAATGTATCCAAAATATTATTAAATGCATTTAAATAGGAGTAGAGCTGAGAGCAGACGACTCCTCCAAAATCTTTTGACATAAAAAGGCAATTTGAGATCGGCCCGTAATTATCATGTATTGCCGGATTCAGATAAGCCTTTCTTCAAAAGGGGATGTATATAATTGCATGCTTAAAGTTACTAGGCACAATGCCACTTTTGCTAATGAGCTGTTGACTATAGCTGTCACACTGGCATTAAGGGTCATAAAAACTTTTTAAAAGATCGCAGTAGGAAGTGAATCCAGCTTATAGCTTGAACACTTCAGCTTAGCGACTATGTCTGCTATTTGTTCTTGATGTAACTAGTTCAAATTAGTCAGAGAACTGGTAACTGGAGTAGTTTGAGGTTGATCAAATGGAACAGGTATAATTCCACATTTTGATTTGCCTAATTTATGAGAGTAAAAGAGGTAGAAATAATTCACAGTTCTCTTTGAAGCTTCCAGAACAATGTTTTCTGTTGACTTAAACCCAATTAATTGTCTTAAACAAAACTTTCGGTCTATTTGCATTTTCAGAGATCACTGTAGAAAAATAGTTGGCTTTTGCATCCTTAACAGCTCTCTGATAAGTTGTCAAACATTCTTTTAGGATGCCATAAGAGACTTGAAGCTTATCTTTGTTTCCCATTGCCTGAGCCGCCGAAGTTTCATCATTTAACCAAGGCTGAGAGACACTCTTAATCCTCCTGAACTTCTTAAATGGAGCAACATTATCAAGTGTGAATGTACAAGACTCATTAAAAAGCTTCCCACCAAAGATTCTGTATCAGGCCTTAATTGATACATCATTCAAAAAAATGCATTTGATAGAATTCTGAAAAAAGATTGGCAGTAGACGAGTGGATAGACCTTAATTTACATGAATGAAGGAACGTATGTAGGGCGCGGGGACAGGCAAAACACAGACTCAAATATTAATGAATAATGGTCAGAAATTCCCTGAATCTAGAATCTCCAAATTAAAAACACAGAGAAACCATATGAAAATACAAGGTCTAAAGTGTGACCCTTGTTGTGAGTAGGATCAGTAACATATTGTACAAGGTTTAATGACTCAGTGAGCAAAAGAAAATTATTTACCAAAGCAGACATCCCAAGTCTCCCGGAAGTCCCGGGAGTCTCCCGCATAATGATAGCGGCTCCCTGATGCCCGCAAATTAGCAAGGTTAAAATCTCCCTGAATCTAGAGAGCGAGCAAAAGCGCATGCGAGACAAAGACTGGTGTGTTTCAGGTTTCCAAACCGTGTAAAGCATGCACTGGGCAGAGAGAGAGAGGGAGCGAGAGACCTTGCGTGTGTGTGCTAGTGCGTGTAAAAGGGGAAGCGCATGTAAGATAGAGAGCATCCTGATTGGCCTGTTTCGGCAAATCAACCAATCCATTGTCAGTGTGGGCGGGCTTTTTTATCTCTTCTCCTGAACCAAATTAATCAGTTATGTCTATCTAGAAACAAGAGCACCATGGCAGAGGTAGAGGCCCCCCCACACAAAAAAAAAAAAAATAAAAAAAAAATAAAAACAAGTATAAGACACATTTTACGGCAGCAGACTACACGAAAGTCTTATAAGTGTCAAACATAATGACAGCCTTGCTCGCTGCCACACTCATACATCTGTAAATGGACCTTGCAGAAGGTTTAATCATTTTGTGTTCATTTGGCAATGTGACGATATCTTTGATTAGTCTGCGAACAATTCGCAGATGTTAATCCAACACAAGCAGCCTAGAAAAAAAACACACAAACAAAAACACACAAGAGGCATCACAACAAAAACAAACCCAAACATCACAAAACCCTCCCTCTGTTTTTAAATGGACTTGAAGAAGGTTTAACAATTTTGTGTTCATTTTAATATCGCTGGCAAAAATAGAAATGAAACAACATATATCGAGTTATGCAAGTCTGAGATCGTCATTGAGTCGTTCACACTCATGTCCTATAGAATGAAGGTTCTGATGAACAAAAGAGTACATAAAATTGGCTCACTCTTTTATATATATAGAGCAACGTCTTCGGGAAAGTGTTCTCGAAGGTGGTGAATGATTAAACCATGATTTAGTCATTTACTAAGACAATACAAGCACATTTGAGTTGCTACAAGATGCATATGTACGTATTTACATGCATTTCTGATAATTTAAACTATATATTTGGTGATATTTACGCTTTTCTGCAAAGGAACAGGCAAGCATGCAAATCAGACGGCCCTCTAGCCAATAAGATTGGCTCTTCGTGCTGACGCATTCAGGCCGCGTGCTCTGCTTCAGCACTGCAGTTCCCAACCCAACCCCCAGCATAAGTTTAGAGGTCTACAGGGCCTCCATCTACCACAAGAGTCAAGTCAAGTCTGCTTTAATTGTCAGTTCTTTCCACATGTACAGTAACATACATACAGAGAATCGAAATTGCGTTACTCTCAGACCCCCGGTGCATACAGATAACACTAACAGTAGAGCCTAAAAATCTAGATCAAATATAAAATATAAGATATAACTATACAATAAGGGAATGTAAAAAAGACATAATAAAAAATAAAAATAAAGTTAAATAAAGCAGCACAAGGCACATGGCAGATCGAGTGCGACCAGTGAACAAACAGTGCAGATAAAAAAAAGAGATTTTTAGTGCATTAAAAAAAGCTTATTCAGTCTGATTAAACTGACAAAAGGGCCTCAAGAGCAGTTATTTTATTTATTTAAACTGACTGATGAGGTGGTAGAATGACGTCAGTTGCATGGTGAATGAGGTAGTGAGCAGACCAATGCTGCACAAAGTGACTGGTGCATGTCATCGTAAGTTAGTGGGAGGGGGGGTGGTGAAAGGACCTGGGGATCTGGGATCTGGGGGGGGTTCATAGTTCAGTGGTGCCTGGGGCAGAAGAGGGACCGGGGGGGGGCAAGGGGGGCAAGTTCTGGAGCGAGTTCAGCTTCCTGACAGCCTGATGGATGAAGCTGTCCTTCAGTCTGCTGGTCCTGTCCTGTCTGGAGACTCCGCATTCTCCTCCCTGATGGCAGCAGACTGAAGAAGCTGTGTGACGGGTGGGTGGGATCACCTGCAATGCAGAGGGCTTTGCGAGTGAGACGGCTCCGTAAATGTCCTGGAGGGAGGGGAGAGAGAGACACAATGATCTTCTCAGCTGCTCTCTCTATGCGTTGTAGAAGGTGTACATGATGAGGGGTGGGGTTCTGGCTCTCCTCAGTTTGCGGAGGAAGTAGAGACGCTGTTGTGATTTCTTTTGGCCAGTGCTGCAGTGTTGTCGGTCAAGGAGAGGTCCTCTGTGATGTGCACACCCAGGAACTTGGTGCTGCTCACTCTCTCCACAGTCGCACCATTTTTGATGGTCAGAGGAACATGCTGAGTGTGCGCTCTCCTGAAGTCAACAACCACAATCTCCTCGTCTTCTCTTCACGTTCAGAGAGAGATTGTTGTCACTGCACCACCGGGGGAAACCACCCGGCCAGGCAGCTCACCTCGCTCCTGTAGTTTGTCTCATCTCTGTTGCTAATGAGACCCACCACAGTCGTGTTATCCGCAAACTTAATGAAGAGGTTGGAGTTGAGTGACGGTGTGCAGTCGTGGGTCAGTAGAGTGAAGAGGAGGGGGCTCAGCACACATCCTTGGGGGGCCCCAGTGTTCAGTGTGATGGTGCTGGATGTGTTGCTGCCGACACGTACTGACTGAGGTCTTCCAGTCAGAAAGTCCCAACAGCCAGTTGCACAGCAAAGTGTTGAGCCCCAGCTCGATCAGTTTGTGAATGAGCTGTTGAGGGATGATTGTGTTGAATGCTGAACTGAAGTCTATGAACAGCATTCTGACGTATGAGTCGTTTTTCTCTAGATGTGTGAGTGCTGAGTGGAGGGTAGTTGAGATGGCATCATCGGTCGACCGGTTTTTTGGACCGATATGCAACTGGGAATGGGTCCATGGAGGGGGAGGGCAGACTTGATGTGGTGCACGACTAGCCATGCAAAGCACTGCATGAGGATGGGAGTAAGTGCAACCAGGACGGTAGTCGGTTTCGAAGCAGGATGGAGATGGCTTCTTCAGGACTGAATGAATGGTGGTAGTTTTGAAACATGTGGGAACAACAGCCTGGACTAAGTGAGATGTTGAAAATGTCTGTGAAGACATCAGTGAGTTCTGCTGCACAGTCCTTTCAGTACACGCCCAGGAATGTTGTCAGGACCCTGGAGCTTTGCGTGCATTGCTCCTGCTGAAGGATCTCCCTCACGCTGTCCGGGGTCAGCGTCATCACCTGGTCACCGGGAGGAGGTGTGAGTCTTCTGTGCAGTGGAGCTGTTTTGTGCCTCAAAGCGAGCGAAGAAGGTATTCAGCTCGTTTCAGCAGAAAGATGTTGCGGTCACAGGTCCGTGGTGGGGGCTTGTAGTCCGTAATGGTCTGTATACCCTACCACAGGTCCGAGTGTCTCTGCTGTCACTGA
Organism: Cyprinus carpio; assembly: GCF_018340385.1. NCBI lineage: Eukaryota > Metazoa > Chordata > Actinopteri > Cypriniformes > Cyprinidae > Cyprinus > Cyprinus carpio. Next base: position 9,767,905 of record NC_056621.1, read on the forward strand.
ATCGATGGCTATCCCTCCTGAGTAACTGTCTCTTAGCCCTCTCTGATGCCGCGGGATAGGTTGGCCCTGGCTGTTCTCAGGGCCCCCTCTCGTCATCCAGCTCTAAAGGCAGCGTTCCACGTCTCCAGGAGTCTGTAGACCTCCCCTGTCATCCCACGGCTTCCGTTTGGCCCGGACAGTGTTTGGTTTTTTTGTGAGGGATCTCATCAGACATTTCTCTGAATTAGTCTATATAAAATACATTAAAATGGTCATTTAAAAAATTATCCTACTTCTTTTCACAGTTGGAGTAAGTTAAACTCAAAGACAGTTTTGTCAAAAAAGGAAATTGAGCTAACATGTTAGCCCTTTTGTCACTGTTTCCCAGCACAGCTCCACCAACACAACTCTACATTTATCTACTTTACAGCAGCTTCCCTCACTCACTCAAGACCATTACAGATCATCTACAAAAATCTACAGAAATATGATTAAGGTTTTTTAGAAGCAATGCAAAACTTAGCTTGTTTTTGGTGGCTTAAGTTTAAACTGTAATGCCTCAGTTAACCGCTAGATGGTCCTCAAGTATAAGTCATGGTTTCTCCACAACTAGACAATTCTAAGTTATGACTTTCTCCTCTTCCACTAGGTGGCTCTCGAGTATAGGATATGCCTTTTGTTTTATTAATAAAAGTAATAAAATAATTGCATGAAAAATCCGCGAAACATTTCAACAACTTCATGTAATACCACTTTTTACGAAAACGATTGTAATTAAGAATTGTAATGTTTAAATTTCAAGAGCCCTTGTCAGCCAAAAGGGGAGATATATGCTAAATCAAACGTACAAAAATCTCTCACATTCAACTCTAAATATTAATAAAATATCAATAAAGTGTACATATCTATTCTAATTGCCTTAGGAGTAGGCTATCTAAAGTTAAACTAGCAGACCACAGCACTCAATTTTAATTCAGCAGATATTTTCAATGCATATAACTGAAGTTGTTAAATTGTATTTATGCAAAACCATGATAACCTTGATATTTATGCATTCAACATGAACAAATATTAACCATACATTATACAGTTACAAGCTTTCTATGTTGGACTGTACATCTGAGGTTGCGCTTTTGTTTAGCTCTACAAAACTGAAAAATCTATTACATTTTAAAACAAAGCGTATTTTAATAAAAAGCTCTGTATAGTCCTTGCAAAGGTGTCCATGCCACAAACTCAAAATCACTGTTATAAGAATAAAGACACTCAGAAACTCTTTTTGCATGTCCATTTAGCCAGGATCATTTTTATTGCAAATAAATTTCAAAAAATATTTTTAGCCTTTTTTTTTTTCTTTTTTTTTTTAATAAACAAAATCAGAAAATCAGAAACACTGTGGAGAGCAAAAGGACATTTGTAATGCGTGAACCATGCATTAAATGGCACGTGAAGTGCGGTTTTCTTTTTCCCTGTTCTCTGGAACAACTCACAGACATTCAGTGTTGGTCATTTGTGTGTGACACTCGCATGTGCTATTAATTGGCATAGTACACGATTAAGGCCAAATATTAAGATAGAAGAATGCACGCAGATTACCGGTCTTACAGAGCTCTCTTATTTTGCAGACAGTTCTTTGGCTTGATGAGCCTGAAGCACAGCTACAGCCTCTTCAACCTACACAGTACAGAAAAGCACAATGATCAAACAAAATCTGGTCTTAGACTGATTGTTGGGTACATGTTTTTGAAGCCGGTGAAACCTTGGAGTGCAGGGACTCTGGAGACTCGAGCCCCTTTCCGATGTGCAAGTCAGTAGTTCAGAGTTGTCGATCTCCAGCAGCATGCCTGTAATCTTTCCCGCAAGAGTCGGATGCAAGGCCTGGATAAGTGGATACAGCCGCTCGCCTGTATGGGATGCAAACAGTTTGGTCGTTTTCCTCATGTTATGATGTAGTACACAGATTGTGTGCTATATTCCAAGCCTTCTCAAGCCGTATGATAACTATCTGCTGCTTTACACTAAATAGACCCTGTAAAGTGGTCAGCACTAAAAACACCCTCTACTGAAGAGTATTATTAATTTAGGTTACCATCACTGGTTTAAGAAGCAGGTGGTATATAAAACAACTTGAACTTTTAAGTGACCGTGTGTGTGCATCCCATACCCAGGAGTTTGTTTTCTGCTCTTTTTAATGGTGGCAGCCGCCAGCATGGAGGCAGTAAGGGGCTTTCCTGGCTCTGTATTCTGTACTAACCTAAAAAAAAAACAGTTAAAAGAAAGACCGTTATATTTTTTTTTTGTTTTCTATTTAAATGCTCCTAATGGCACATTGTATGGTATGGGCACACGGTTTACCGAGCCGAGCCGTACCATGCCTTACTGAGCTGTGCCGAGCAAAGTCGTACCACGCAGTGGGAAAAGCGCCCTAAGTGTCATCACATTGCCATGGTCTGAAACTAGTTCATGAAGTTTTCATTCGTTTTTGTGGCTTTTTTCTGTTGATATCTTAAATTGGCTGAAAAGGCCCCAACTTATTGATCTACTATTTCAACTTATTATTATTATTCTGAGCCAAAATTTATAAACACTATCTCCTCCTAGAGCTTTCAAGCTACAACCACCAACTCGGGTCAGACCCTCCAGACCTTCAGACTTGTCTGACTCGGGCTGCTATATCTTTTCTAACTTAAGCCTACGGTTTTCGTAACCCAGACTATCAAAACCACCTAAAATCCCATAGACTTTCATTGAGGGGGTGAAAACTTTTATACAATAAGACGTATGATGCATTTAAGATGTCTACTGCCATAGCAAAGCTTAACAACTCCCTACTGAAAATACAGTTGGTTTTAAAGTGGTTTTGGCCACTGTTTCAGAAGGGCACGCTGGTCTTAGCGTTGTTGTTTTTTTCTGAATCAACTGGTTTTAGCTGGATTATCACAGAAACATGCTAACATCATGATAGTGACTTGTTAATCAGCTAGAAAGTAGTAACTTGCTAATCATGCTAGCAGCATGCTAGTCTGTTTCTCAATATGCTTTCTTTAGCGATCTTGCGCCCTTGTGTTCTCGCTATACGTCATCATTAACCGTCAAAGTTTCAATTTCCAATTCTCCAAGAACGCAAGTACAGAGGACGCATGGAAGTGCCCCGGACGTGTTCTTTGATATCGAGGAATGCATCGAGTGCAGACTTGATAGAATCGAGCCGTTTGAAATCACAGAAGACGCTGCGCGCGGCCGGTGTACGAAGCCTGTAAGCTTTAAACTCGCTCTCAAAGCAAATGCTTGACGGCTCTTAAAAATAAACATTTATCATTTTGTTTTACTTAATTTTAATAAAGATATGAGACCTGGAGAAAGTCTGCAGTATTTTTTATTGCGATTGGCACAAATAAAATGAAATCTTAACATAGTCATAGTTTTAAAAATAACATTGTAAAATAAAAACGTTATTACAAATTTATATTAAATAATATCTATAATAGTATAAAATGTTTTAATAGTTTATGAAATTTGTTTGTAATGTTTATGTTATATTTATGGTTCATTGGCCCGCTGCTTATGCTGTGATTTTATGCGGTCCGTTAAGCAAGAACGCAGCACATCTCAATACTCGGAATGGTGTGTTCTCGCGTCCTTCCGAGTTCGTTCTTCCAAGGAGCTTTAGCAAGACCGGTCCCGCCATCCCGTTCTTTGGACGAGAACGCAAGTCCCTGTTTCTTTGCGTTCTTGGAATTGACAACATGAAAAAACAGCCCTAGTCCCTTTTTGCTAATCATGCTGAAAATGCTACAACATGGGCTGTAGCCCACATGCTAATAAATGCTAATGATGCTTTAACATGCTAGTTCAAAAAATCAGCTGTAAAACAACATGCTAGAAAACGCTTGTTAACTACTACAAGTGTTGCGTTAGTCAGCATGCCAAACATGTTAACAACATACTAGTCACTTGCTAATCATGTGGGAAACACATGCTAACAACATGCTAGTCCCTTGCTAATCAAATGTTAGTCACTTGCCTAATAATGCCTGGAAACATGCTTACAACATGCTAGTCACTTGCTAATCATGCAGGAAACATGGTAACAACATGCTAGTCACTTGCTAATCATGCTGGAAACATGCTAACACCATGCTAGACACTTGCTAATCATGTTAGTCACTTGCTAATCATGCTGGAAACATTCTTACAACATGCTAGTCACTTGCTAATCATGCTGGAAACATGCTTACAACATGCTAGTCACTTGCTAATCATGCAGGAAACATGCTAACAACATGCTAATCACTTGCTAATCATGCTGGAAACATGCTAACAACATGCTAGTGACATGCTAATCATGTTTAGTCACTTGCTAATCATGCTGGAAACATGCTAGTCACAATCATGCTAGTCACTTGCTCAAACATGCTAGTAACTGCTAATAACATGCTGGAACTGGCTAAAACATGCTAGTCCACGTGCTAATCATGCTGGTCACATGGATAATCAATGCTGGGAACTTTTAACAACATGCTAGACACTTGCTAATCATGTTAGTCACTTGCTAATCATGCTGGAACCACACAGTGCTACTCATGCTTAGTCACTTGCTAATCATGCTGGAAACATGCTACTACAACATGCTAGTCACTTGCTAACCATGCTGGAAACATGCTAACACATGCTATCATGCTGGAAACATGCTTACACATGCTAGTCACTTGCTAATATGCTGGAAAAACATGCTAAAAACATGCTAGTCACTTGCTAATCATGCTGGAAACATGCTAACAACATGCTAGTCACTTGCTAATCATGTTAGTCACTTGCTAATCATGCTGGAAACATGCTAACAACATGCTAGTCACTTGCTAACCATGCTGGAAACATGTTAACAACATGCTAGTCACTTGCTAATCAGTGTTTAAGTTCACTTGGAAACATGCTAACAACATGCTAGTCACATTGCTAATCATGTTAGTCACTGTGCTAATCATGCTGGAACATGCTTACAACATGCTAGTCACTTGCTATCATGCTGGAAACATGTACAACATGTTAGTCACTTGCTAATCACATTGGAAACATGCTAACAACATGCTAGTCACATTGCTAATCAGGAAAACATGCTTACAAACATGCTAGTCACTTGCTAATCATGCTGAACATGCTTACAACATGCTAGTCACTTGCTAATCATGCCATGGAAACCATGCTACAACATGCTAACAACATGCTTTAGTCACTTGCTAATCTGTTAGCTGGAAACATGTTAACAACATGCTAGTCACTTGCTAATCATGCTGGAAACATGCTAACAACATGCTTATCACTTGCTAATCATGTTAACATGTCACATGCTAGTCACTTTGCTAATCATGCTGGAAACATTAACACATGCTAGTCACTTTGCTTATCATGCTGGGAACAACATGGATAGTACTTATTAATCATGCTCATGATAATGCCCTGCTAATCATGCTGGAAACATGCTAGTGCAACATGCTAATCATTTTAGTCACTTGCTAATCATCCAAAGCAAACATGCTTACAACATGCTAATCACTACTAATCATGCTGGAAAAGGATGCTTACAACATGCTAGTCACTTGCTAATCATGCTGGAAACATGCTTACAACATGCTAGTCACTTGCTACTCATGCAGGAAACATGGTAACAACATGCTAGTCACTAATCACATGCTAGTCACTTGGTAATGTGTTAATCCCATTGCTAAAACATGCTGGAACACATGATAACAACATGCTAGTCACTTGCTAACCATGCTGGAAACATGCTAACAAAAATGCTAGTCACTTGCTAATCATTGGCCCTAGCAAACATCTAGTTACTTGTTAATAATGTCAGCACAACATGCTATCACATGCTAATCATGTTAGTCACTTGGTAAATCATTCTAGCAGCATGCTAGTAACTTGCTAATCATGTTAGTCACTGGTAATCATGCAAAACATGCTAGTTACTTGTTAATAATGCCAGCACATGCTAGTGAATGCTAATCATGCTTGAAACACGCTAGTGACATGCTAGTCACTTGATAATCATGCTGGAAACATGCTAGCAACATTCACTTGTTAATCATGGTTAGTTACTTGGTAATCATGCTAACACACATTTTGCGACATGCTAATCATGTGTAACACGCTAGTGGCATGCTGCTGATCATGCTGGAATAACATGCTAACAACATTCTAGTCCATTGTATTCATGTTAGTTCCTTCGGTCGGTCACTCTCAACCCACGTCGTGACCCAAAAAGACCGACTAATGGTATATCATGACCATCTACTCAAGTCTAACCGACCATGCACATTGCTGCATCAATATGCATGTTGGAACTCCGCTGACAACATGCTGAGTCCACTTTAAGAAGGCAGCAGTTGCATTACCAGCTTTTGCTCGAGTCACTTGCTAATCATGCTGAAACATGCTTACACATGCTAGTCACTAGCGAATCATAGCTGGACAACTTGCTTAACAACATGGTAGTCCACTTCCTAATTCATAGCTGGAAACATGCCTTTACAACATGCCTAGTCACTGCTGCTAATTCATGCTGGAAACATGCTAACAACATGCTAGTCACCTTGCTAATCATTGCTAATCATGTATCACTTGGTAATTGGTGTTAGCATCATGCTAGCACTGCTAATCATGCTGAAAACATGCTGGAAACAACATGCTAGTCACTTGCTACACATGCTGTTTGCTACATGGAAACATGCTAATCAACATGCTAGTGACAGCTAATCCTGTTAGTCACTTTCGTAATAATCAACATGCTGCTAGCCACATGTTAGTCACTTGATAATCATGCTGGAAGGAAACAAGTTAACAACATGCTAGTCACTTGCTAACATGCTGTAAACAATGCTTACAAACATGCGAGTCACTGCTAATCATGTTGGAGGAACAGCTACAACATGCTCGGTCCACTTGCTAATCATGTTTAGTCACTTAAAATTACATCATGCTGGAAACATGCACTACCAACATGCTAGTTCACTTGCTACTCATGCTGGAAACATGCTAACAACATGCACGTCCATTGCTAATCATGTTAGTCACTTGCTAATCATGCTGGAAACATGCTTACAACCATGCTAGTCACTTTGCTAATCATGCTGGAAAACATGCTACAAACATGCTAGTGAAATGCTAATCATGTTAGTCACTTGGTAATCATGCTAACAACACTAGCTCACTTGCTATCATGTTAGTCACTTGCTAATCATGCAGGACACATGGTAACAACATGCTACGTCACTTGCTAATCATGCTGGAAACAGGCTAAAACATGCTAGTCACTTGCTAATAATCATGTTGGAAACATGCTAACAACATGCTAGTCACTTGCTAATTATGTAGTCACTTGCTAATCATGCTGGAAACATGCTTACAACATGCTAGTCACTTGCTAATCATGCTGGAAACATTCTTACAACATGCTAGTCACTTGCTAATCATGCTGGAAAATGCTTACACATGCTAGTCACTTGCTAATCATGCTGGAAACATGCTAACAACATGCTAATCACTTGCTAATCATGTTAGTCACTTGGTAATCATGCTAGTCACATGTTAACAACATGCTAGTCACTTGCTAATCATGCTGGAAACATGCTAACAACATGCTTATCACTTGCTAATCATGTTAGTCACTTGGTAATCATGCTGAAACATGTTAACAACATGCTAGTCACTTGCTAATCATGCTGGAAACATTCTAACAACATGCTAACACTTACTAATCATGTTCAAAATGTAGTTACTTATTAATCATGCCACATGCAACATGATAATGACATGCTAATCATGCTGGAAAAACGTTAGTGACATGCTAATCATTTTAGTCACTTGGTAATCATTCCAGCAACATGCTTACAACATGCTAATCACTAGCTAATCATGCTGGAAACATGCTTTACAACATGCTAGTCACTTGCTAATCATGCAGGAAACATGGTAACAATATGCTAGTCACTTGCTAATCGATGCTAAGTCACTTGTTGGTAAATCATGCTGGGAACATGCAAGTTTACTGCTAAACATGCTAGTCACTTGCTAATCACATGCTAATCATGCTTGGTTAATTGTGAACATGCTAGTCATGCTGCTAAACATGCTGGAAACATGCTAACAACATGCTAGACACTTGCTAATCATGCTGGAAACATGCTAACAACAAGCTAGCACTTGGTAATCATGCTAGCAACATGCTAGTTACTTGTTAATAATGTCAGCAACATGCTAGCGACATGCTACTCATGCTGCTAGTCACTTGGTAAACATGCTAGCAACATGCTAGTCACTTGCTAATCATGTAGAAACTTGCTAACAACATGCTAGTCACATGCTAATCATGTTAGTCATGCAATCATGCTAGCAACATGCTAGTATGCACTTGCTAATCATGCTGGAAACATGCTAGTGACATTGTAGTCACTTGCTAATCATGCTGGAAACATGCTAACAACATGCTAGTCACTTGCTAATCATGTTAAACAACATGGTAATCACTGCTATCAACTTATTAATCATGTTACTTATTAATCATGCCAAGAAACATGATAAGACATGTTAATCATGCTGGAAATCACGCTGGAACATGCTAACAACATGTTAGTCACTTGTTATCATTCTAGTTCCCTTTACTAGGGTCATGCTAACGTCACGTCGGTCATGCTGGAAACATGCTAACACATGCTTCGATACTAGTCACTTGGTAATTCATGCTAGAAACGAGACAATGCACATTGGCTGCAATTATTGCATCCAGCTGCCGCTGATCACAGCGTGACAACATGCTAGTGACATGCTACCATGCTTTTTGAAAGATGCGAGTGACATGCTTCTGCTCACCTCTAACATGCTAACTGTCGCTAACAACATGCTAGTCACTTATTAATCATGTTAGTCACTTGGTAATCATGCTAGCAACATGCTAGTTACTTGTTAATAATGCCAGCAACATGCTAGTGACATGCTAATCATGCTGGGAACACGCTAGTGACATGCACAGTTCAGGCTGCACTAATCCCCTGCGGGAAACATGCTAAGCTCATGTGCGCTTGCTCAATCATGCTGAAACATGCTAACAACATGAGAGTCACTTTTAACCATGCTAAAACAATGCTACCAACATGCTAGTCACTTGATAACCATGCTGGAAACAATGCTAACAACATGCTAGTCACCCGTGCTAATCATGTTAGTCACTTGGTAACATGCTGGCAACATGCTAGTCACTTCGTGGCCTCATGCCAGGGCAACATGCTAGGTGACATGCCATCATGCTGAGAACACGTTAGTGACTGCTAGTCACTTGCTATCTCATGCTGCGAACCAGCTAACAACATGCTACCTCACTTGCTAATCGTTAGTCCCGCTGCCGCGATCTGCTGGAAACATCTGGCGGCATGCTAGTCACTTGCTAACCATGCTGGAAACATGTTAACAACATGCTAGTCACTTGCTAATCATGTTAGTCACTTGCTAATCATGCTTCCAACCCTCTGTTTACCACCATTTCTTATCTATTTATCGATCTACCCACGACTATCTATCTTTTTTCTGATTGATTGTACCAGCGGTTCCAAACTACTCCCCAAATTAGATGTCGATCTCAGCATCGGAAGGAGAGCTGTCGGAACTATTGTATTTTCTTGCTAGGCTTTTTCAAGTCAACTTAAAATTTGCCTGCAAACTTTACTATCTAGTTTTTACAGTGTTCTTGTATTCACAGTTACAGTCAGTAAAGTTCACTCTGAGAGAGAGGGGTAAACTGGGGCCCCCGGACTGTGTTGTACTGGGGTGCTGCTACCTCATAAATCAGTGGTGAATAAAACCCCACCACACTGTCATTTCACAAAGTTTGATATACGTGCATGTTTTGGGCACTTTCTATGTATTTTAAAAATACTTTTTTTAAATCCAACTTGATCTTAATTACGTTAATCGATTAAAAATTGTCCAAAAATGAGGAACGCTTCACGAATTTGCGTGTCATCCTTGCGCAGGGGCCATGCTAATCTTCTCTGTATCGTTACAACTTAAGAAAACTACATACACAACCAACCACCAAAAAGTAGCCTGGACGTCTGGGATATATAGCAGTGTCTTCGGGAAAGTCTTCACGAAGGTGGTGAGCAGTTAAACCATGATTTAGTCATTTACCAAGATTAATACAAGCACATTGGAGTTGCTGCAAGGATACATATGTACATATTCTCATGCATTTCTGATCCTTTAAACTATATATTTGTTGTTATTTATGCTTTTCCACCAGAAACCAGACATGCATGCAGATCAGGCGGCTCTCTAGCCAATAGGTTTGGCTCTCAGTGCTGACGCATTCAGGTCATGTGATATGTTCTCCTCCCCCAGCACTGCAGTTCCCAACCCCCAACGTCAGGACTTCTCTCGTCACTCGTGTGAGAGCATTACACGAGAATCCGAAGCATCCAAAGGTCTTTTCTTTATATTTAAATTCTTTAAAGTTAGAGGCAACAGTGCCCTCCAACTGCCACAAGCAGGATCTCCTAATCAGCAAAAGTAGATGTTTATAACACAGTTATAGCACAGTTATAACAATATATAGTTATAAAGTTATAGCACAATTCACTACAAAATTAGAGCACAACGTTGTGTCTGAAATGTACATTAGCAAGCTCATTTACTGGTTCCTTAATGTGAGATATTTTTTATTTTTATTTTACATAAATTACACATTAACAGTGAAACAAAGAAAAGTTTTGTCAAAAGGTAAGTGAGCTAACATGTTAGCCTTTTGTCACGGTTCATGTTCCCCGGCACAGCTCCGCACAACTCTACATTATCTAGCCTACATTACAGCAGCCTCCCTTGCTCATTTAAGGCCATTACATACAGAGACAGACATCAGATCATCCACAAATCTCCAGCAATGTGATTTCTGGTAAGCGGAAAGGCGGCAGTGTTTGCACTCCAGTGAACTGTAGCTGGGGAACAGATGTTTCTATTGTTGCCAAACACCTCTGTCCTGACACCAAACTCATTACAGTTAAAATACGGCCATTCTTTCTTCCATGTGAGTTTAGTTTGGTCATTTTCACAGTAACTTCTATACCTCCGCTGGCATATAAAAGCAATGCAATGGACACTTTTTATAAAACTATAGATAGTCTGGAGAACAAATACCCAGATGTTGTTTTTATTGTTGATGGAGACTTTAACAGGGTAAACCTGAAAAAGGTCCTACCTAAATCCTACCAACACATTACTTTTCGCACTCAAGTAGATCAGATGCTTGATCACTGCTACACAGCACTCAAAAACAGTTACAAGCTCCTCCCCCGCCCTGCCTTCGGTAAAGCAGATCACTCGTCCATTCTTCTTCTGCCTGCATACAAACAAAGGCTTAAAACAGTTATCAGGACAATCCATCAATGGAGGGAGGAAGCCATCTTCACACTTCAGGACTGTTTTCACACAACAGACATTGAGGAATATACAAACCCTGTCACTGATTACATCAATGTGTGCACTGAAAATATAATCCCAAAAATCTGTGTTTAAAACCATCCAAACCAAAAACCCTGTATGAATGATGATGTCAGGGCCAAACTCAAAGATCGTACTTCAGCCTACAACTGAGGTGACACTGAGGCATACAGAAGGGCCAGATACGATCTTCAGAGAGCTATCAGTTCTGCAAAAAGAGCCTATAAAGACAAGACTGTGGAAAACTTTCAGGGATCTAATCTCAAGCTCTTGTGGAATGGCTTACACTCAATCACAGACCACAGTGGAAAAAAAGATGGAAAAACCTACAACATGGATCTGTCTGCCTCTCTGCCAGGTGAGTTGAATGCCTTCTATGCACGGTTTGAGGATAGCAACACCTTACCTGCAGTGAAACTGCCAGCAGGTAATAATAGCTGTTCTCTTACCTTCTCCTTGCCTGATGTAACCAGATCACTTCGAGCGGTCAACCCACGCAAAGCACCTGGTCATGATGGTGTTCATGGCGGTGTCCTCAGATTGTGTGCCAACCAGCTAGCAGAGGTGCTTAAAGACATCTTCAGCCTCTCCCTTAGACTGTCTGCGATTCCCACCTGCTATAAGAAAACCACCATCGTCCCTGTTCCCAAGAAGTCTGTTGTCACCTGACTGAATGACTACTGACCTGTGGCACTGACCTCTATCATCATGAAGTGTTGAGGGGCTCATTAAAGACCAGACACCATGGACCCTCTCCAGTTTTTGACACCATTGCTCTAACCGTTCACAATGCCCTAACACTTGGACAAAAGAAAACACTTATGTGCAGATGCTGTTTATTGATTACAGCTCTGTATTTAACACCATCATCTCATCAAAACTTATCACAAAGCTCAGAGATCTAGGACTGAACTCTCATCTCTGCAACTGGATAATGGACTTTCTGACTTGCAGACAGGGCTGCGTTCTCAGCCCCCTCCTATACTCTGTTCACATACGACTGTACTGCCAAACACAGTTCCAATATCATCTTTAGGTTTGCTGATGACACATCAATCCTGGGTCTAATCACAAATGGAGATGAGGTGAGAACACCATCACAATGGTGCAATGACAACAACCTCTGCCTCAATGTCAGCAAAACCAAAGAGATGATCATGGACTACAGGAGGACACAGGAGGTCAGCCACGCCCCATTATCAACGGATCTGCAGTAGAAAGAGTTAAGAGCATCAAGTTCCTTGGTGTGCACCTCTCTGATGACCTATCCTGGTCTCTGCACACCACATCAGTATTTAAATCTGCACCCCGGCGGCTCTACTTCCTACGGAAGCTCAAAAGCTTTGGTCTCCCTCCCAATATACTTACTAACTTTTACAGATGTACCATTGAGAGCATTCTGACGGGGAGCCTTACTGTATGGGATAGCAGCTGCTCACTCCTCGACCACAAGGCCCTTCAGAGAGTTGTGGAAACAGCTGAAGTCATCATCGGCAACAAACTTCCATCCCTACAGGACCTTTTTCATCAGCGATGTCTGAGGAAGGCCCGAAAAATCACTACTGACCCTAGTCACCCAGCACACAGTCTGTTTATCAAACTGCCATCAGGCAGGCGATACCGGAGCATTCAGTCCAGAACCAGCAGGCTGAACAACAGCTTCTACCTGCAGGTTATCAGAACCCTTAATAAACTGTAAAACTGTCTCTAAAATTGCACTATTATCCCCCTTCATATCATATCAAAGACTATAAAAACATCATGTCTTTTGAATCTTGCATACTTTGCACAACTACATAACATACCTCAAAGCAAAGTCTCCACTTCAAACTTGCACTTGCGCACTTTTTATTTTTATTCTTATTTTTACTTTGTGTTATTGTATTGTGAATCTGTTGTAATCATTATTCTACATTTCTGATACTTTAAACTTCTGTCTTGCTTGCCCCTTTAATATTTATTTCTGTTGTTATTCTTGTACTGCTGTAGACTGCCTAAGCATTACAAAAACAAATAAAACTTGAAACTTGAGGTTCTAAGAAGCAATGCAAAAACTGATAGCTTGTTTTGGTTGCTTTAGTTTAAACTGTAATGTCTCAGTTCTCTGCTAGAGGGTATGAAAGTTATGTCTGAAGAGCATTTTTGAAGCCCAAAGTGGACAGAGCCTGTCATTGCCATCTTGGCAGCGGCAAGGGGAAAGAGATGGGATGTTATGTCTTCCTCTGCCACTAGGTGGCTCTCGTATATAGGATATGCCTTTGTTTACAAATAGAAGCGCACTTCGGTTTTAAGTTTAAGTATTTTACTGCATAAGCAGATAAATAGCAAATTTGGATCTAATTTCATAAAGTTTTGAAGCCTAAAGTGGGTGTCGCTGGCCATTGCCATCTTGGCAGCGCATCACTCCTGGATAATCGAAACCTGTCACTCAAGTGGCCACTCCCTTAATTACGAAGAACTTTAAGGTGCGTAATATAAATTTAACGGATGAGTTCATGTCATGAAGAGCAAAATTAGCTATATAGACCAAAACCACTTTTTGTATCAGGATGTAAACATTTTTTTCTGCTGTAAAATTGGGCATTTTAACATGGGGGGTTGGATCTATGGGACTGACTCCCTTTTGGAGCCAGTCGATGAATTGCAGTTTAAAGGGCACCTCTTATGCCCCTTTTTATAAGATGTAATATTGGTTGTCCCCAGAATGTGTCTGTGAAGTTTCAGCTCAAAATTGCCCAGAGATCATTTATTATAACATCTGGAAAATGTCAAAAAAAGGGCTTTTTGGTGTGTATCACTTTAAATGCAAATGAGCTGCATATTCCCGCCCATCTGTGCAGGGGCGCAGATAGGATTTTTTAACTGGGGGGGACCAAGCTGTCCAGCAGGCAAATTTTTTCAGTCCAGAAAAATCAACAAATCAGTCATAGATGATAATACAGGTGCATCTCAAAAAAATTAGAATATCATAGAAAAGGTCTTTATTTTTTGTAATTTAATTTAAAAAAAAAAGCAAACTTTCTTATATTCTACATTCACTGCACACAAACTGAAATAATTCAAGAGATTTTTGTTTTAATTCTGATGGTTACAACTTGCAGCTCAGGAAAATTAAAAATTCAGTATTTCAAAAAATGTTAATATTCCATTTTGAGCTTGATTAGTTTGATTAATTTTGAGTATAAATACTGGGTACCTCTTGGGCTAGTTTAGAACATGCAACAGTTATCCAGAACACAATCATCAACACCCTCCACAAGGAGGGTAATCCACAGAAGGACATTGCTGAAAGGGCTGGCTGTTCACAGAGTGCTGTATCAAAATATATTCATAGAAAGTTGACTGGAAGGAAGAAGTGTGGTAGAAAAAGGTGCACAAAGCAGCAGGGATGACCACAGCCTTGGGAAGATTGTCAGGAAAAGCCGATTCAAGAACTTGGGAGAGCTTCACAAGGAGTGGACTGAAGCCGGAGTCAGCACATCAAGAGTCACCACGCTCAGACGTCTTCAGGAAAAGAGCTAAAGGTTTCACATTCCTAGAACCAAGCCACTCCTGAACCAGAAAAAACATCAGAAGAATTTCACCTGGGGTAAGGAGAAAAAGAACTGGACTGTTGCTCAGTGGTCCACAGTCCTCTTTTCAGATTAAAGTAAATTTTGCATTTCATTTGGAAATCAAGGTCTGGAGGAAGACTGGAGAGGCACAGAATCCAAAGTCCAGTGTGAAGTTTCTGGAGTCAGAGATGATTTGGGTGCCATTCCATCTGCTGGTGTTGGTTCATTGTGTTTTATCAAATGCAAAGTCAATGCAGCCATCTACCAGGAGATTTTGGAGCACTTTATGCTTCCATCTGCTAACAAGCTTTATGTAGATGTTGATTTCTTTTTGCAGTAGGACTTTAGCACCTGCACACAGTGCCAAAACCAATTCCAAGTGGTTTGCTGCCCATGATATTACTGTGCTTGATTGGCCAGACAGCATGCCTGACCTGAACCTTACAGAGAATCTATGGGGTTTTGTGAAGAGGAAGATAAGTAACATCTGAAAACCAATACAGAGAACCTGAAGGCCGCTATCAAAGCAACCGGGGCTTCAATAACACCTCAGCAGTGCCACAGGCTGATCACCTTCATGCCACGCCGCATTGAAGCAGTAATTCCTGCAAAAGGAGCCCCAACCAAGTATTGAGTGCATAATTAAACCTGCTTTGGAGATCTTTGAACATTACTGTTTTGTTACTTTTTTTGATTGATCTTTGAAAATATTTACATTTTTTGAGATACTGAATTTTTTATTTTTCTAAACTGTAAGTGGTAACCATCAGAATTAAAACAAAAAACTCTTGAAATATTTCAGTTTGTGTGCAATGAATCTAGAATATAAGAAAGTTTGCTTTTTAAATTAAATTACAAAAAATAAAGAACTTTTCCATGATATTCTAATTTTTTGAAATGCACCTGTATATGATCACTATGGTTACCGCTACAGGCACAAGTGAGGCAGCTACCAGCTCCTCATAGGACCCCGGGGTCAGGAGTCATAGCACATACACACACATAGAACGTAAACGTCAGTGGCAGCACCATCATCAGGTGTGTTTATTGACAACAGAACAGCGTGTAGTGAGAAGGTGGGTACAAAGTAATGGTTAGATTATTATTGTGCTTCAGCCTGCGTCTGCCCTGACCCAATTCTTTAGCACCAAAACAAACACACCCATACCCCAACAGGACCTGCTACGGTGGCCGAGGGAGCTAAACGCACTGCAAATGATAAAACACCTGCAAATTAAGAAAACATCTTCATCAATTTGACAACACGTGCTGCAAATACTCACAATACAAACAGATAAAGAAATGTGCTGCAAAAACACAGACCCACATCTGAAATATTTAAGGGAACCGTAAAGTGACAAATATGGCTGGGACATAATTTATCAATGTTTGCTCTGAAAAGATCTTTGTTTATTTTAACATACTGATCATATGATTCCTTAGCTTTTTTTTTTTGTCACTCTTTTTTTATTTTTTAAAACAACAACATACAATCACATCTAAACAACAGAACAGTTATTTGGTCACCAAAACATTCCCGCATAAACATATTGATGAAGGTATATCTCAGATGATACAGCAGACAATAACTGTGTCATAGACTCATAAACACAATCCATTTTTCCCAATACTGTAAATATTTATCCATCCTTAAGTTTAATGCGAACATCATCCTCTCCATATTTTGGACACTGTTTACAATGTCCAGCCATTCAGTCTTTGTCGGAGGTTCTAATTGTAGCCACTTTCTTGTTACAGCTTTCTTGCTGGCTGCTAATAATATCTTTAAAAGGTATCTTTCTTCATCAAATGAGCTGCTAAATTGGCCAGATAAATTGTAGAAAAAGAACAATCAATTCCCTTACCAAAAATTACATGTATTACTTGTATTACATCCTGCCAATATGACTGAATGGCTGGGCAGCTCCAGAATACATGAAAATGATCCGCTAACTGTTCCCCACATTTCCTCCAACACAGACCATTTCTATTCTGAATAGATTTTTCCTTAGCTTTTTTTTGTTGTTGTTGTTGTTGCTTTTTTTGTGTGGATATTATTAGCCTAAATAAGCTGACTAAATACACAATTACTGTAACTGTGAACGGTTATGTAAGCTGGCTAACTTTTACAACTTACCTTACAAAAACTAACCATACCCTATGGTTTTACTATTCAAATTAATTAATTAATAAATACATGTATTATATAAAAAGCAAACGGTTACTGTAATCATGCACAAATTAACCATGGATTTACTACTCTAACCATAGTTTAACCATGGTATTTGTACAACTGTGGTTATACAAATGGTAATCAATACGGCAAAAAAAAAAAAGGTTAATTTTCGTTTTGTTGGGGTAATTTTGTTTGTGTTGTGTATTTGCAGCTCGTTTCTGTATTTGTTTGTGTTGTGAGCATTTGAAACTTGTTTTTGTATTTCGTTGTGTTGCGAGTATTTGCCGCGCTCATATTTTGAAATCTTCGCCCCACACGTACATACGTAACCATGGCAACGACGATCGCGGAAAGAAGTGAAGATGACACATAAGCATATTAAAACAAAAGCCAACATGGAAAAGTTGTGTGAGACAAAGCGAAATCAACGTTACTCACCTATCAAAAAGAAACACAGCAACCTCGGCGTCCGATTCGAGCCCTTCCCACTCCTTGAGTTTCTCTCCACCGCTGGAAAGCTGCTCCGATATTTACGCGGGTCCTACCTCTTGCCTGATTATAACCCTTGTTTTTAATGTTTTGTTTCTATGATGTTTTCCTCTTTTTTTATCCACCAATCTTTCAATCTACAGTCGATCTGCTAATATGCTGAATAAAAACGTCTGCTAAATGACTAAATGTAAATGTAATGGTATTCGCGTCAGTTGCACTCAAATTGAGCGCTCTCTTCACTATCAGGGCAAGACACGCCCCCTTACTGCTGATTGGCTACAAGTGTGTTTTGGGTCTTTGTCAGACACTGCGGTCAAAAGCGTGTTTCAAAAATCGCTTAGTACACGTTTAAGGAATGGCGGGCAGGTTCGCCACAACTTAGACTAATGTACATAGCGGAAACCCTGATTAATCCACTGTTTACCAATAGAGCCTTTCATTGAGACAGTGAGGGGGACGGATCGGGTTACTATGAATCTGAGGGGGTCATGTCCCCCCCGTCCCTAGTGCGCGCCTGTACTGACTGTCATTTGCATTGACTAACCATGAAAATCAGAGAAAGATATAATTTGTATAATAATTTGGAACGCGGTGTAAAGCATCCTTGCTAAATAAAAGTATTGGGCTAATTTCTATACCCCCCCCCCCCCCCCCCCCCCCCCCCCCCCCCCCCCCCCCCCCGGCCCCACCCCCCCCCTAAAAAAAAAATATTCTGACTCCAAGCTTTTGAATGGTTTTGGTATAATGTTACAAAAGCTTTTATTTCAGATAAATGCTGATATTTGGATCTTTATTACTGTTAAAAAAAAAAAACTGGTAGTGTAAGTATGTAGCCTATGTATCACACTCATATCACATCTTGCTTTGGACAAGAATAAAACCTCAGGTCCGACAATATCGTGTCTTTATAAATTTAAATCTAGCTTTATCCGCATTGGCCCATGGAAGCTTCTATGAACACACTTGACTAAAAAATCGCGGGGGACGAATTTACGTTTTATTAAAAAGTATAACATATAATACACTCATGGCGCGCGCACACATTATAATGTCCCTGCTTGTTGGTCCTCGGCGAAAAAAAAAAAAAAAGTGCGTCTGCCCACCGGGAAAGTGCCCGATTACCAGTCCAGCCCTGGCAGGGGTCCGCCAGACATTCGGCAACAACATGCTCTGAACAATCAGCCAATGAGCGAGCGGTTTGGTCGTGACGCGGTAATACTATTCGTCAGGCGGCCAATCCGAGCGCGTGAAACAATTTGCAACAATTCATCGACGATTTGTTTCATCCTTCTCTGAGGATGCAGGACAATCTTCTCTGTTTCTTTAAGATTTTGAGCTTCACGTGCTATCAGAAATTTCCTATTTTCCACTTATGAAGTCGTGATTAGGAGCTTGTTGTATTCTATTCAAGTGCTTTTAATGTCGGAAAGAACAAAATGTAGCATCCCATTGTTTAACTAAAGCCGGGCTCACACTACAGGATTGAATGACTAGCCAAAACATATGGCGTTATTTTACTGACAAATGTCGAGAGCGCATTACTGTAGCGCGAAAGCACATTAATACAGTGCGCGAGCGCGAATCTCTCCGCTATGGCAAGCCCAAAGGGTCAGAATTACTCTATAGATTAATCGCGTTTGCAGCCAAACGCCGTCAAATACCGCTTTTTAAACCGTATTTGCGCCGCAAAATACGCCGTCGTGATTAAACGCTGTACAAAAAAAGCTCTGAATATACTGAGCACAGATCATTTTAGCCAAATGAATAAATAGGATATATTTATGTACAACAGCATATACATTTTTGGATATTTTCATCTCTACTAACATTAAACATATTAAAGATTGCACCTCTTAATCATAGTTTAATGTAGGCTTATTGCTAAGATTTCATGTTCAGCAATTATCCTACCTTCCTCATTTTATGTATTCAATTTATTACACAGATACCTTTTACTACTGCGTTAGAACTGGACACAGGTCTAGCCGGCATTAAG
>NC_056621.1:9787817-9791444 GCF_018340385.1 Cyprinus carpio
ATGATCCAGCAAGGGGATCCAGCCCAGACGGTGGATTAGCACCGCAGAAAGCTGACCCCGCCAAGCCCGGGAAAGACAGTGAGACCAGGACTAGAGCCCCAGAGACAGATCCCCCAAAGACCTTGTCTCCAGACGACCACCGGGGACAAGACCACAGGAAACAGATGATTCTTCAAAATAACCTGACTCTTGCTGCAGCCTCCGGAATTGAACTGCTGGTTTCAGCCTGGTCAGAGGAGAACTGGCCTCCCCAACCTGAGCCTGGTTTCTCCCTGAAGGTTTTTTTCTCCATTCTGTCACCCATGGCTTCGTCTTTGTCGCTGTCGCCTCTGGCCGCTTTGCTGTAATTTTACTTACAGCGATATCGTTGACTTGATTGCAAATTTATTGCAAAGATACCGCCATTTAAACTGAACTGAGCTGCATGATGACATCACTGAATTCAATGATGAACTGCCTTAACCGTCATTTTGCATTATTAACAATTGGTTTTCCCATCAATGTTGTTCAGTTGCTCAGACGCAATTTTTCGTTTAAAGCCATGGCAAATAAAGCAATGACTTGACTTGACTTATATCTCCACTGTATCCCGCACAAGAGAGCCATGTTTCCTCATGTGATGGTTTCGGTGGATGCACAAACGAAGCCATTGGAATTATCTTAAAGATGGATGGATTTTAAGAGAATCACAGTGCTGTCTCAGAACATCTAAAAATTTCATCACTGTTGACGTGGAGATTTAATATATCTAAAATATTTTGTTCCTTAATCTTTCTGGCTAAAGAAAATGTGCTATAAATATACTGAAGATTCTCTTTCACTGTGAAATCTCCAGACATTACAGGGATTGACATGCACTGAAGGAAAAATTCACAATGAAGAGTAAAAAAGGATGATAATGTTTAGGCCCACTTATCGTACCTGAACAATTACAGGTGACTTCCGAGCTGCTTAGCCCCTCCCATTTTGCCAATTTACTAATATTTTCCTTTCTACTCATTTATATGAGTAAATCACTGCTGCTTCAAATCGTATTTAGGTATATATGATGTTACCATTAATCCATAGTGACCATCCTAAAAACTAAATATTAATGAATATTTATGAGTATTAATTAATCCTTTTTTATGAACTATCTATAATGGAAAACTGTTAAACGTTTCTTAATAAAATAGTGAGCAAACGAAGATTAAAATCTCAGATCCACATGAAGCTTTCTATTGGTTAGTGATGTTCTTGACTGTTCTCAATTGGTGATGAATAAACTCCACAAGCCCAGAGGAGAATCAAAGTTAATCAGTTAAGCTGAAAGGGGAGGAGCCACCTTAATTCAAAGCTCTACTAAATAGCAAAGCCAACACTCATGTGTATTGGAGCCTTGTACCAAAGTTTGTCAGAATGGGCTTCTTGCAAGGTGTTTTAGTGTTGGTTGTGATTGTGGCTTTTGACCTGAAGAATGCATGGGGAAGTTTGAGACACAGTCAAAGTCCAAGCATCATGAAGCCGCAATCAGCTCCATCTTCCAGAGGTCCTGTTCTTTCTTCTCAAGGGTTCTTGAATCCTTTCCAAAAGGCTTCTCAGTTTCAGAGTTTTGACTCCAGAAAATTTGCACAAGATCCTCTTGGTTCTCAGGAGAAGCAGCTGATGCAGGGTCCAGTCAAGCCTTTGGACTGGAGGTTTCCCATAGTTCCAGAGGTGCCAAGGGAGTTGGCGGTGAACTTCCAGTTGAGGCAACCTGTAACTCCCAGTAGTGTGGCTGTTCAGTGCAGTGAGAACCGGTTTCATGTGGAGGTGAAGAAGGATTTGTTTAGCAATGGTCAGCTGATCCAGCCATCTGGTTTGTCTATGGGAGGCTGCCCTGTTGTCCGCCCCCCACCCCCCCTCCCCTTTTCCGCCCCCCCCGTTTCTTCTCTCCCCCCCCCCTCCCCATGTGAGGACTCTGGCCTCTAAGGGTGCTCATCTTCTGAATATGAACTACAGGACTGCAATAGTGTGCTGATGGTAAGAACTGTTGAGTCTTACTGGATTAACCAATAAGAAAGTTTCTTCATAGGTGTCAATTGTTACTTGATTGTTTAACATCCACAGAACTGTTTCTTTTAAAAGCTGATAACTAAAAGCTGCTTTGGGGAACCAAAAGTACTTCTATGGCATGGCTGCTAAAACACCACTTTGAACATCTTATTTAAGAGTAGTAGTTGATGTGAACCCACTTGAGCTAACAACTTCCATCTCTCTCAGATGACTGAGAATGAGCTTGTCGACACCTTTGCTCTTACCTACACTCCTGTGGCATTTGCTGGCACCCGATCATCCGTGCTGAGGGTGCACTTGTTGGTGTTCAATGCCACTATCAAAGGTAAGTGACCAGATGTGACTCAGCAATGTTTCTTGTGGTGTTGCAAGCTGGAAGGTTGTTTTGGCTATCTCGCCGAACTGCAGGTTCTTTAATGTGATCAGTAATGCCTTGGCCCAATTTGCACGGTCCACTTATACCTCAATGGAGGTTGGCGAGGACATCTTGCATGTGTCCTCCCTGAACCTCATGATGGTTTGTACAGTTTTGTGCCAGTGTAGATCTTAAGCCTTGTAGAATGTGGCTGTGCCTAAAACTGTTCTTTTTCCTCTTGCAGATGTTTTTTTTTTTTTTCTGGTCCTCTCAGTCAGAAGCCTTCAAACGTGTACTACTTGGGTGACATTATTAATATTGAGGCATCCGTGAAGGTGTACAACCATGTCCCACTGCGTGTGTTTGTGGATAGCTGTGTGGCCACCCGAGTACCTGATGTGAATTCAGATACCGAGAACTATTCCTTCAGTGAGAATCATGGGTAAAGTCACATTACTTTATTCTCATAGCAACTGATTAAGTTTGTTCAAGTGAGCACTTGGTCACTGAGACACTAGATACTGGCGGTCGCCCACCACACGTCAAGTGACTAGCGTTAGTTCTCTCTTGGCCCTAAGTGCCTTAGTTACTTTTGTTGCTACATGAATAACTAGGCCTCAATGTTCATACTATCATACTAAATGGATTATGTGAGTCATTAAATCTCGACTTGGACAGCAAAGCATGCTGTGGAAAAGCGTATGCCCAAAAGGTCCCTGGATGTTCCATGTACCTGTGCTGCCACTCTAATGGCCTAATGTTGCACGCACAATCCTTTTGTGCTGTCTGGGTAGGAATGTGGTTTGTAGATCTACAAATGGCTGGGCAACTGGTTGACCACGTCGATAAATGGCGGGTTTGAGTTGCTCAGATCATAATTTTAACCTGTTAAAGTGCAATTTAACCTCCATAAACATGATTGAGGCATTCACATTTTAAATGCAAAAGTTAGAAACCAGAGATTCATCGTAGGGACAGACCATAGCTGGCATGCATCAACGTGGTATCCTTCCTCTCCAGGTATGGTAGGAATGTCTTTTAAAATGACACGGAGTGATGTCTAAGTATATGCCGTGACAGCGCCAGTTTTAGTGACGTTTACATGTAACTTATGCTACGCCGTCTGTTAAAGATGCAATGGTGCCTGGTAGTTTTCATGAAGTCGTAGTACTGCAGCTAGCCACATTAGCCCGAATGCAGCACAGCCTTCATGGACTGCATCATGAAGCTGGTCTTGA
>NC_056621.1:9791610-9791996 GCF_018340385.1 Cyprinus carpio
CACATGAAGCTTTCTATTGGTTAGTGATGTTCTTGACTGTTCTCAATTGGTGATGAATAAACTTTACAAGCCCAGAGGAGAATCAAAGTTAATTATCCTTTGTGCTCTGGGTAGGAATTGGTTTAGATCTACAAATGTGGGCAACTGGTTGACACATCGATTTAAAGGGGGTTTGAGTTGCTAATCATCATTTTAACCTGTTAAAGTGCAATTTAACCTTCATAAACATGTTTGGGCATTAACATTTAAATGCAAAAGTTAGCAGAGTTCATCGTGGGAAGACCATGGCTGGCAGATCAACGTGGTACTCTTCTCTCCAGTATGGTAGGAAGTTACTTTTAAATGTGGAGGATGTTAACTATGGTGACAGGCCAGTTTAGTGACCG
>NC_056621.1:9792012-9792113 GCF_018340385.1 Cyprinus carpio
TTGTGCCAAAGTTCATCAGAATGGGCTTCTTGCAAGGTGTGTTAGTGTTGGTTGTGATTGTGGCGTTTGACCTGAAGAATGCATGGGGAAGTTTGAGAGAC
>NC_056621.1:9792223-9793458 GCF_018340385.1 Cyprinus carpio
GTTTCAGAGTTTTGACTCCAGAAAATTTGCACAAGATCCTCTTGGTTCTCAGGAGAAGCAGCTATTGNNNNTAAGGGTGCTATTGGCATTTCATGTGCCTACTACTATAACATTGGCGGTATTGATTTTTATAGGTGTTCAGTGGGAAGCCGCCAAGCTTCACCTCGGTCGTAGCTAATGCCTTAAAGAGCGACAGAAGAGCTTTAGCTGGACTTCAGTAAATGAGCAACGTATTGCTAGCTTTCAATAAATGGAAAACCCTATTCTTGTTTTCTGCCTTTTCTTGTCTAGTTTTAAAGCACACAAATCAATTGGAGTGTAAATGTGGGCGGAAAATTGTGGATTAAGTACTGTCCCTTTCTACTTCCATACGGAAAAGCCTCACTTCTCAGATAGGGAAGCTTAACTTGTCGCTAAAGCAGCACTCCACAGTGAGTTTGAAGTATTCTCAGGAATTAAGTGCCCCGATCTGTTGCCCATGATGCTTAGTAAATTGTTCTGCCAATCAGTCTCTCTTCCCAAGAGTTATCACTTGAAACACCCACTTCCCTCAAAGCACTACCAGATATTTTGCTTGTGCATCTTATGTGCTAGTATGATGGTTACGACTTACAAATTAGAATATCATTGAAGTTATTTTTGGTAATATAATTCAAAAAAGCAAATTCTTATTCTAGATAAATAATTCAAAAAAATCCTAAATAAATCCAATAGATTACTACTTAACACCTTAAGAAAAATAAATACAGCATCTCAAAATTGGAATATGTCCCCCCCCCCCCAGAGTGTTTTTTAATTATGATAGTTACGGCTTGCAGATTCAGAAAAATTAATTCAGTATATCAAAATTGCGAATATTCCATTTATGAGTGGATAAGTCAAATACGGCCGGCATAACTCCTAGGCTACTTTAGCACTTGTCCAGAAGATGATCATTGACTTTCACCCTCCCACAAGGAGGGTAAGCCACAGAAGGTCATTGCTAAAAGGCCTGGCTGATCAGAGTGCTGTATCAAGATATATTCATAGAAATTTGTCCAGAGGGAAAAGGTGCACAAGCAACAGGGGAGAACAAAGCCTTGGGAAGATTGTCAAGAAATATTCAAGAACTTGGGAGAGCTTCACAAGGAGTGGACTGAAGCTGGGGTCAGCGCATCAAGAGTCCCCACGCTCAGACGTCTTCAGGAAAAGGGCTAAAACTGTCACATTCCTAGAACCAAGCCACTCCTGAACAG
>NC_056621.1:9793473-9793757 GCF_018340385.1 Cyprinus carpio
TAGAACTGATTAAGTTTGTTCAGTGAGCACTTGGTCACTGAGAATTGGGGTGAGTCAAGTGACCATAGGTTTAGTTCCTCTTGGTAAGTGCTTTTTGTTGTCACTGAATAACTATCCCAATGTTCATACTACCATCCTAAATGGTATGTGAGATTAAAATTTGACTGGAAGCAAAGCATGTTGAAAAGCGTATGCCAAAAGTCCCTGGATGTTCCATGTACGTGTGTGCACTCTAATGGCTAATGTTGCCCACAATCCTTTGTGCTCTGGGTAGAGACCTACAC
>NC_056621.1:9796227-9796293 GCF_018340385.1 Cyprinus carpio
ATCTGCTGACAAGATTTATGTACAAACCCGATTCCAAAAAAGTTGGGACACTGTACAAATTGTATG
>NC_056621.1:9796305-9796425 GCF_018340385.1 Cyprinus carpio
TTTAACCTGTTAAAGTGCAATTTAACCTTCATAAACATGTTTGGGCATTAACATTTAAATGCATGCAAAAGTTAGAGTTCATCGTGGGAAGACCATGGATGGCAGATCAACGTGGTACTT
>NC_056621.1:9796444-9796719 GCF_018340385.1 Cyprinus carpio
CCAATATCTGGCAGTGTCTCTCAGAAATCAAGATGGGCAGAGGATCACCAATCCCCCCAATGCTGCGGCGAAAAATAGTGGACCAATATCAGAAAGAAGTTTTTTTTAGAGAAAAATTGCAAATAGTTTGAAGTTATCATCTACAGTGCATAATATCATCCAATCTCTGTGAGAAAACCATACTGGNAGCTGGTTCTTGAGCTGCTCTTTAACCACACTGTCCCTGAGAATTGGTAAGATCTGGGAACTTAATGCTACAGAGATGACATGGTGTT
>NC_056621.1:9796746-9797494 GCF_018340385.1 Cyprinus carpio
ATGGGCTCAGGAATACTTCCAGAAAACATTGTCGGAGAACACAATCCACCATGCCATTCGCCCCCACCAGTGCGTGTGGCATGGGCAGCTTACACATCTGGATTGGAAAACTGGGATAGCATGTAGAGAGCGAGGATAGAGACCCGAACGGAAACGGAAGCCTACGGGACCTCGCTCCTTCTGCCAGAGACACAGCACGCGACCAGGTGAGAGAGATTCTCACTTGTGGTGCTCTTGCAGATCTACAAACATGTACTGTGAGGCACTGTTGCCTTATGCACCCAGTGAGCTCTCCACAAATCCTGTTCCTTCTCCAATGGTATTTCATGCTGACTTAAGACACTGTAAGGTTGCTGTTTTCTTTCTTTGTCTTTTGTGTATAAGTTGCTTGTGCAGGTCTTTTGGTGCTGCGATGGGACACCAGGTTGTGGTTGCGGTGACTCAACATGTGAGTCGCTGGTGTTGGAAGTGCATGCTCCTATTGGGTGTTAGGTAGCTACTTTAAGGTTGCTTTTGACATTTCATGTGCTCTACTTAACTTGGGTATTTGCTTTTTCTAGGTGTTCAGTGGGAAGGCAATGCCTCACTCGGTCCTGTAATGGTTAAAGAGCGACAGAAGACTTTAGCTGGACTTCAGTAAATGAGAGAACCTATTACTGGCTTTCAATAAATGGAAAACCCTATTCTTGTTTCTGCTTTTCTTGTCTGGTTTAACCAGTTGATTTGTGCTGTACATGTGGGGAAATTG
>NC_056621.1:9797675-9797928 GCF_018340385.1 Cyprinus carpio
GTAGATATTTTGTATGCATCTTATGTTGTGAACTACAGGTGCATCTTAAATTAGAATATCATGGAGGTTATTTTGGTAATTTAATTCAAAAGCAAATATTCGAGATTTGTGCACAAACTGAAATTTAAGAGGTTTTAATTCTGATGGTTACGACTTACAGCTTCAGAAAAATAAATTCAGTATCTCAAAATTGGAATATTCCATTTTGCGCTAGATTAGTTTAGTAAATACTGGGTACCTCCTAGGCTAGTAT
>NC_056621.1:9798692-9798779 GCF_018340385.1 Cyprinus carpio
CAGTGCATAATATCATCCAAAGATTCAGAGAATCTGGAACAATCTCTGTGCGTTAGGGTCAAGGGCAGAAAACCATACTGGATGCCA
>NC_056621.1:9798840-9799002 GCF_018340385.1 Cyprinus carpio
GGGCTCAGGAATACTTCCAGAAAACATTGTCGGTGAACACAATCCACCGTGCCATTCGCCGCTGCCGTCTTGTCAGACGAATCAAAATTTAAAGTTCTTTTTGGAAAACTGGGATGCCATGTCATCCGGACTAAAGAGGACAAGCACAACCCAAGTTGTTAC
>NC_056621.1:9799570-9807175 GCF_018340385.1 Cyprinus carpio
CCACACCCCCCCCCCCCCCCCCCCCCCGGTTTCCCCCCTCCCCTGTGGCCTCTGCCCTCCGTCCGTGTGTGTGTCTCCGATGTGAGAGAGATACGGTCATTTAAGTGTTTGGAGTAAATTGGTTATAAAAGCACAATGTCGTCTAAACATTTTATAATCATGTTGAGTTTTGTTGGGTTAGATTTAGACGAAAATGCTGCCATGTTGAGTCTGTTTGCTGATGTGAGTGGACTGTGATCAGTGTTCATCTGAACTGGAAAAACTGAACTTAAAGACAATGAATAACAAGCCTTTTGGACTACATGTATATTAATTAAGCAGATACTGTTTACATTGCTGATTAAGAGTAGTACTTTTAACCAGTTACATTTGAGCTAGTAAAACTGCTGTTTACAGATGGATTTCATCTGTTTTGGTTGTGCAGAGCGAGGATCTCAGCCTCCGCTGCTGCCTCACATCATGAGTGATGTACAGCTGTCAGAGAGCTAAATATATCCATTGTAAACAAATATATTTTTCATTCAGAAAATAAAATGTTTTGTAAATTTTTAAAGTTATGATTTGTGACTATCTTTTTTCATGGTTTAAAGTTTTTCTACAAGTACAGAGAGACAGCATTGACAAACTGGCAGTAAATATGTTATTTTGTATTAGATGCATCTAGTATAATTTGAAATGCGTATAATAGGTTTTTTTATATTTATAAATATTTATATTTCATAGTTTGATTTTAATTTTTTAAGCCCCCTTTTTTTGAAATGTATATATTCAAGTTTGCCATTTTTTTTTTTAATCTTTCTCTTGCTTCATTTATTTTTAAGCATTTTTTTTATTTTAACTTTAGTTTTAGTCTTTTAGTATTAAAAAAGTTGACAATTGTATAAAAAAGTTACTACTGTACCTGTTCATGTTTCTTGAAGTGTTAAAATTAAATTGATTCTGCAAATCAACCATTTTAGTGTTTAAAAGATAATTGATAGGAAAAATAATGATTTCACTTATACTCCACTGTATCCAGCAGCACAAGAGAGCGTCATGTTCAATTGTGGTTGTTGTGGATGATCCAAAATTTTGGGAATAATCTTAAAGATGGATGGATTTAAGGAATCACAGCGCTGTCTCAGAACACTAAAAAGTTTCAGTCCATGTTAGATGTGGAGATTAATACATCTAACATATTTCTTGTTCCTTAATCTTTTATCAGAAATGGTAGCCATATATGATGAATCCCTTTTTTCACTGTGAAATCTCCAGACATTACAGGGATTGACATGCACTGAAGGAAAAACTCACAATGAAGAGTAAAAAAAAAAGAATAATAATGTTTAGGCCCACTTATTGCACATGAACAATTACAGGTGACTTCCAAGCTGCTTAGTCCCTCCCATTTTGACAATTTACTAATATTTTCCTTTCTACTCATTTATATGAGTAAATCACTGCTGCTTCAAATTGTATTTAGGTACATATGATGTTACCATTAATCCATAGTGACCTACTAAAAATTAAACTAATATTATAAAGACTCTTTATGCGCAGGGTGCGATTGTGAAAAAAACGAGGGGGGGGATGCTTTTGAAAATTTTGATGAAATGTTTGTAAACGACGGAACTGGCTATTTAGGGTGATCTCGTTAATAAAACATTGTAAGCTACGTTAGGCTATTCAGGTAATGATTAAGGATCGTATGTACGGATTGTGGCCTAAATGGTACGGCATCACTATAAAAATACTGTGAGAGCAGTGTACCCCTCCCTACCCATGACTCCGGTTGCCAGATGAGCTGCAGTGTTCTGCAGAAGAAACGTAGGCTGCTTCAATGAGCTTCAAATGGCAAGCTGTACGAACAGACGTACCACTGTAAGTTTGTTTTTTTTTGTTCATTATGTTATGCTTCATTGAGAGATATTTTGATAAGTAATTATCAAAAAAAAAAAAAAAAAATGATAATGTAATATGTATTAAAAAAATGTACTAATTGTCATTAGTTCAATTAATCGTACAGATAATTGCGGTATGTGAACGTATAATCGTAAAGACGTTGCCGTAGTGACAGTATAATCGTACAGATTATGCTCGTATGTGACAGTATAATCGTAAAGATGTATGCTCCTATGTGACAGTTAATCGTAAAGAGTTAGGCTCGTAACGATGACAGACAAGAACGGTAATTGTTAGTCTAGGCTACTGTCTCAATTACGTTTCAAAATTGCCATAGATGGGAGTGCTATGTGTTTTCCTCAAGAGTTCACTATGACAGAGAAACGGGCTCCTGTAATGCATTGCTAATGTTAAGCATACGTGTGAGCGAACGTTATGTTACTTTGCACACACTGCATAACTTGTGCGACTTCTGCATATATGAATGTCATTGACATCAAGTACAAGATTAGCCCAAGCCAGGGGGGGGGGGATAAATTTTACCTGATCCAGGAGAAAATAGCAACGTTGGCTGTCATCTGGTTCAAATTCTTCTCGTTTTCAGCCGTGCTGAAGATTAAAATCTCAGATCCACAGGAAGCTTTCTATTGGTTAGTGATGTTCTTGACTGTTCTCAATTGGTGATGAATTAACTTTACAAGCCCAGAGGAGAATCAAAGTTAATCAATTAAGCTGAAAGGGGAGGAGCCACCTTAATTCAAAGCTCTACTAAGTAGCAAAGCCAAAACTGACGTGTATTGGAGTTTTGTACCAAAGTTTGTTAGAATGGGCTTCTTGCAAGGTGTGTTAGTGTTGGTTGTGATTGTGGCTTTTGACCTGAAGAATGCATGGGGAAGTTTGAGACACAGTCAAAGTCCAAGCATCATCAAGCCGCAATCAGCTCCAGCTTCCAGAGGTCCTGTTCTTTCATCTCAAGGGTTCTTGAATCCTTTCCAAAAGGCTTCTCATTTCAGAGTTTTGACTCCAGAAAATTTCACAAGATCCTCTCTTTGTGTTTCTCAGGAAAAGCATCTGATGCAGTGTCCCGTCAAGCTCTGGACTGGAGGTTCCCATCGTTCCGGAGGTGCCCAGGGAGTTGCGGTGAACTTCCAGTTGAGTAACCTGTGAACTTGCCCAGTATGTGAAGCTGTTCAGTGCATTGAAAACCGGGTTCAATGGGATTGTGCAGAAGGATTTGTTTAGCAATGGTCCGCGTGATCCACGGCCATCGGTTTGTCTATGGGAGGCTGTCCTGTTGTCCGTGAAGAGGACTCTGCTCTCTGGGGTGCTCATCTTGCATATGAACTAAGGAATGCAATAAGTTTCTGATGGTAAGACTGTGTGATTCTTACCTGGTGAACCAATAAACAAGGTTCTTCATAGGCACCAAATGTTATTGTATGTTTAACATCCCCAGAACCATTTGTTTCTTCTAAAACTGCTACTGAAAGCTTCTTTAGGACCAAAAGTACTTTCTATGGCAGGCTGCTAAAAAACCATTTTGAACATCTTATTTAAGATGTAGTTGAGTGAACCTCATTTGGGTTCACTTCCATCTCTCTCAATGCTGAGAATGAGCTTGTCTACACCTTTGCTCTTACCTACACTCCTGTGGCATTTGCTGGCACTCCCGATTACCCGTGCTGAGGGTGCACTTGTTGGTGTTCAATGCCACTATCAAAGGTAAGTGACCAGATGTGACTTTCAGCAATGTTTCTTGTGGTGTTGCAACTGGAAGGTTGTTTTTGGTATCTCCTTGAACTGCAGGTTCTTTAATGTGAGCAGTAATGCCTTGAAGCCAATTTGGGTCCCTTATGCCTCAACGGAGGTTGGCGAGGACCTCTTGCAGTTCTCCCTGAACCTCATGATGGGTTTGTGCAGTGTTTGATCTTAAGCCTTGTGAATGTGGCTGTGCCTAAACTGTTCTTTCCTCTTGCAGATGACTGTGGTCCTCTCAGACCTTCAAACGTGTAACTACTTGGTTGACATTATTAATAATAGAGGCATCTGTTTGTGAACAGCTGTACAAACCATGAGTTCCCACGGCGTGGTTTTTGCTGGTAGCTGTGTGGCCACCCGATGGTATCGTGATGGTGAATTCTGTTCCGAGATATTCCTTCATTGAGAATCATGGGTAAAAGTCATATTTACATTTATTCTCCTAGAAACTGATTAAGTTTGTTCAGTGAGCACTTGGTCACTGAGAATTGGGTGTGATTCAAGTGACTAGGTTTAGTTCCTCTTGGTAAGTGCTTTTTGTTGTCACTGAATAGTTATCCCAATGTTCATACTATCATCCTAAATAGTATGTGAGATTAAAATTTGACTGGAAGAAAGCAGCATTTGAAAAGCGGTATGCCAAAAGAGTCCCTGGATGTTTCCATGTAAGTGTGTTGCCCTCTAATGGCTAATGTTGCCCACAATCCTTTGTGCTCTGGGTACGGAATGGTTTTAGATCTACAAATGTGTACTATAGTGGTAAAACCACACATGTGGTTGATGTGTGTATAACTGGTCAACCCAGCTAATAAAGAGGTTTTTGGAGTTGCTAAATCAAGCAGTTTACACGTGTTAAAGTGCAATTTAACCTTCTATAAACATGTTTGGGCATTAACATTTAAATGCAAAAGTTAGCAGAGTTCATCGTGGGAAGACCGTGGCTGGCAGAGATCAACGTATGTACTCTTTCTCTCCAGTATGGTAGGAATTTACTTTTTAAATGTGGGAGGATGTTAACTATGGTGACAGGCCAGTTTAGTGACCCCCTGAGTACATGTAACTAGGGCTACAGCAGTCTGTTTAAGATGCAATGGTGTGATAGTTTGTCCCAATGTTAGTACTGCGTAGCCAATGGATGCAGCTGGGTCGTGGCCTTGAGTTGCATGAAGCTGGTTCTTTGAGCTGCTCTTTAACCACTTGTCCCTGAGAATTGGAAGTATGGGAACTTGATGCTCCATCAGACGACTGAGGTCTCTCTCTTTGTCACAATCTATCAGTGCTTTGTGGATGCCAAGGGCTACAGCTTCCACTCTCCGCGTCATGCCTCGACCCGGAAAAAGATCCGGTTCCAGCTGGAAGCCTTCATGTTTCAGGGAGAGACAGTCCTTCTGTACGTTTCATGTTGAAGAATCGGGACTGACTGCTCTTCCTCTGCTTTGGTTTTGTGCCCTATCACTTGTGGTGTCTCTTGCAGATCTAAACATACTGTACTGTGAAGGCCACTGGTGCTTCTGCACCCAGTGTGCCCTCCCAAATCCTGTTCCTTCTCCAACGGTAGTTTCATCGCTGCTTAAGAACACTGTGAAGGTTCGTGTCTGATTTTTCTTTGTTGCAGTGGCTTGCTGCTGTGGACGCAGCCAGTCTTGTGTTTGCTGTGACTCAACATGTGGTCCTGGTGTTGGAAGTTCTGCTCCTATTGGGGGTAGGTAGCTTCACTTTAAGGTTGCTTTTGACACTTCATGTGCTCTACTTAACTTGGTATATTTGCGTTTGTCTAGGTGTTCAGTGGGAAGGCAAATGCCTCACGCGGTCCTGTAATGGTTTAAAGAGCGACAGAAGACTTTAGCTGACTTCAGTAAATGAGAGAATCCTAATTACTGGCTCTTCAATAAAGTGGAAAAACCCTATTCTTGTTTTCTGCTTTTCCTTGTCTAGTTTAACCAATTGGACTTGTGCTATGAAGGTGGGGGACACTGGTAGTCATAACTGTCCCTTTTCTCCTTTCTAGAAAAGCTACCTTCATCCAGTCGAGGAAGTTAACTTGTCCTTTAAAGAGACCTACTGTGAAGTTGGTTTAAACACCTCGTTGTAAGAATTACGTTGAATTTGTTTGCCCATGATGCTATAAATTGTTTCTGCCAATCAGTTCTCTGCCTCCAAGATTTTTTCACTTGAACTTCACCTCCCCTGAAGCACTGCAGATATTTGTATGGCCTCTTGTGTGTGTGAACACAGGTGCATCTTAAGTGAATATCATGGAAGTTATTTTGGTAATTTAATTCAAAAGCATTTCAAGATGTGTGCACAACTGAAATATTCAAAGGTTTTTTAATTCTGATGGTACGACTTACGCTTCGAAAAATTCAGTATCTCAAAATTGAATATCCATTTTGAGCAAGATTAGTACATCCTGGGTACTCCAGGCTATTTGAGCCAGCCCCCCACATGGGACTGACTTGTCCAAGATGATCATTGACACCCGCCACAAGGAGGATAAGCCACAGAAGGTCGTTGCTAAAAGGGCTGGCTGATCAGAGCGCATCGTACGATTCATAGAAAGCGACAGAAAAAAGGTGCATTGGGCAACAGGGATGACCATGACTTTGGAAGATGGTCAGAAAGTCATTCCTAAGAAGTCCTCGCAGAGGTACAAGGAGTGGACTGTGCCGGGTCAGCGACCAAAGAATCCCATGCTCAGACGTAAGCCCAGGAAAAGTACAACTGTCACATTCTTAGAACCAAGCCACTCCCTGAACCAGGAAAAAAAAAAAGTCAGAAGCATTTCACCTGGGAAAGAGAAAGAACTGACTTGCCTAGTGGTCCAAAGTCCCTTTTTCAAATGAGCACTTACCCCTACCTGGGAAACGCGTCTTATGGTGAAAGACCGAAGGTGCCGAACTAAAGTCCAGTGTGAAGTTTCTGAAGTTGCGGAAAGGTAGATGTCGGCTTCTGGTGCTTATCCGTCGAAGCCATCGCAGCCCAAAGTCAATGCAAGTCATCTGGAATGGAGATTCGAGCACTTTATGCTTCCATCTGCTGGACAAGATTTATGTACAAACCCGATTCCAAAAAAGTTGGGACACTGTACAAATTGTGAGTAAAAAAGGAATGGAATAATTTAGAAATCTCATAAACTTATATTTTATTCAAAATAGAATAAAGATAACATATCAGATGCAGTGGCGCAAAAAGTGGGTATGTGCTATATCCGCACCATACGGGGGGCGCCAAAGCGATGGTTAATTTTTTTTTTAAATAAAAGTTATATTAATTTATATAAAAGTTATATATAAAAAAAGTTATATACATTTTAGAGGACTAACAGGCTAGAGTAGGCGCCGGTGCCCTCATAAGATTCCATCATAGAATTTAAACATAGAAGGGTAATATCGCGAGTGGGCGGGGCGCAGTGAGCGCTGAGTGAGCAGCAGTAACGTTAGTGAGTTGTTGGTTGAAACTCGAAAGAGGTTTAAGCAAAAGCTATCGGGTCTAAATAGAACAAGAAGAGGGAAAATGAATGTACGGACTACGAGCCCTGTAGAGGAAAAAAAATATGCACAACACCACCCCAAGCCAATCCGTGGCGACGGTTAGTTATGGCAAGTCCGTCGCCCGTCAGTTTAGAATAAACCGTGCTCAAACGACATCTCTTACAACCTGTTCCCTCGGTTTAATAAGAAACAAAAACAGATATCAAAAACAAAAAAAAAAATGTACCCACAAATTCATAATCCGTCCCCAACGAATTTCCAATCCGTGCGTTCAGATTTTGGTAACACAGTGGCGTAAAATAAACACCGTTAGACCTTCCTACCGCAGCGGGCGAGACGCAGATGACCAGGCGACCCGACGGCAGCGGCAGCAGAAAAAGCTCAAAAAAAAAAAAAAAGCGACCGGGAGGGCAGGGGGGGCACGTAAGGCGCAACGACCGAAACACGAGAGGGGCAACCGCGCACGGCACGGAGA
>NC_056621.1:9807222-9807349 GCF_018340385.1 Cyprinus carpio
GAGTTAGATGCACGCTTCACTGTTAATTTTATTATTAAATAATTATGCCTATTATAACATTGCAGAATTGCAAACAGAATTGAATCTACCGGTGGGGGCGGAGCCACAAATCCGTGAGTTTACAAAC
>NC_056621.1:9807662-9807796 GCF_018340385.1 Cyprinus carpio
TAGTTTTAAAATAAACATTTATTATTTTAAGCACATGATGATGTCCGGCACACTTATTTATTTAAATGTGGGGGGGAGGGGGCGCCAAAATTTTTTGTTGCATACCCCCCTAACACTGGATAGTTGCACCCCTG
>NC_056621.1:9808093-9812275 GCF_018340385.1 Cyprinus carpio
AGAATGGGACAACATTCCTATTTCTAAACTTGAGCAACTTGTCTCCTCATTCCCCAGACGTTTATAGACTGTTATAAAAAGAAGAGGGGATGCCACACAGTGGTACACATGGCCTTGTCCCAACTTTTTTGAGATGTGTTGATGCCATGAAATTTAAAATCAATTTATTTTTCCCTTAAAATGATACATTTTCTCAGTTTAAACATTTGATATGTCATCTATGTTGTATTCTGAATAAAATGATTGAAATTTGAAACTTCCACATTGCATTCTGTTTTTATTCACAATTTGTACAATGTCCCAATTTTTTTGGAATCTGGTTTGTAAAACAAACAAACAAACAAAATAAAACATGTTGTATAAAGTGCAATTAAAGTATGTGTATGAATGTACACGTCCTTGTGTGCAGAAAGGACGATGTATTGACTGAATTAAAGTACTGAGAGTGCGATTTATTGTACTGGCGTAATGGAATTTGAGGCCAAATAGTTGCCTTTAATTGTTATGGACAAAAGGCAGCAAGTTTATTGTCCCAGAATCGACTAAAATATAAAATTAATTCTGTTTTTTTTCTTTTGATTTGGTGAATATGATTAAAATGTTCTTGTTAAGAGTCACTCTCTCTATTCAGTTCTGATTGTGCCTAAAAAAATAGCAGTGTGTCCTTGTTGGGTTTTGGCTAAACTGTAAAATATATTTATATTTTTTTTATTGCGAAGGACAATCACTTTTTCACATTATACTGTGCATCTGAATAAGAGGAACCATTCATTTAAAAACTGAACATCCACAGGGTGAGTTCCTTCAGCACTATGGTTTAATCAGCATTTTATCCATCATTATTACTATGTGAGGTAAAAGTCATTTAAGTGTTTTTGGGTAAATGGTTGTAAGAGACTGTGTCTGTCTCAAGCATGTTCATATAATTCATGTTGAGGTTTTGTTTGGGTTAGATTTAGACGAATCGCCGCCATGTTTGAGGTTTGCTGATGTGAGTGGACTGTGATCAGTGTTCATCTGAACTGGAAAAACTGAACCTAAAGACAATTAATGAACAAAGCTGAAAACTGGACTGTAAAAGCCCTTCTCAGAGCTGCTTTTTGGAATACAGGTTTATTAATAAGCAGATACTGTTTATATTGCTGATTTTAAGAGTTATTAACTTTTAACCACGTTACATTTGAAGCTAGTAAAACTGCTGTTTATGGACAACAGATGGATTCTCATCTGTTTTGGTTGTGCAGAGCGAGATCTCAGCCTCCGCTGCTGCCTCCATCATCATGAGTGATGTACAGCTGTCAGAAGAGCTAAATATATCCATTGTAGTAGCTATATTTTTCATTCAGAAAATAAATGGTACAAGTGTTAAAAGTAATGATTTGTGACTATCTTTTGCATGGTTTAAAGTTTTACACAGTACAGATGATAGCATTGACAAACTTGCATTAAATATATGTTATTTTAGCATTAGATGCTTGCTATTAGAGTGATATTAATTTGAAATGCTCATATATGTTTTATTTATATTTAGAAATATCTATATTTATAGTATTGTTTTAATTAGCTTTGAAAGCATTATATATTCAAGTTTGTCATTTTTTTTTTCTCTTTTTTTTAATATTTCAGTTGCTTTCATTTTTTGTTGCATTTTTTTTTTTTTATTTATTTAGTTTTAGTCATTTTTAGTATTAAACAAGTTTTGACAAATGTTTTTTAATTAAAAAGTTACTACATGTACCTATTCATGTTTCTATGAAGTGTTAAAAATTAAATTGATTCTGCAAAATCAACCCATTTAATTGTTCTATGTATAATTTGACAGGGTACGCAATTGATTTCTACTTATATATCTCCACTGTATCCCAGCAGCCACAAGAGAGCGCTCATGTTTCATGTGATGGTTTTGTGGATGCATCAAAATGTATTGTTGAAATAATCTTAAAGATGGATGGATTTTAAGAGAATCACAGCGCTGTCTCAGAAGATTCTAAAACGTTTCAGTCATTGTGTAAGATGTGGGAGATTTCTAATAGATCTAACATATATATAGTTCCTTAATCTTTCTAAAAATATGTTGGCAATATATTTGATGAATCTCTTTCACTGTGAAATCTCCAGACATTACAGGGATTGACACGCACCGAAGGAAAAATTGGCCAAATGAAGAGTAAAAAGGATGATAATGTTATTTACTAATATTTTATAAAATAAAATCACTTAATAATAAAACACTACTTAATCAAATATTATTTAACCTTTAGTGAAGTAAAAAAAGAAAGTGAAAGTACATTCAGCACAAGTATGGTGACCCATACTAAATTAAAAAAAACAATAATGCTCTGCATTTAACCCCATCCGAGTGACGAGCAAGTGAACACACACCACCCCTGGGAACACCACACCCGGAGCAGTGGGCAGCCCTTTTATGCTGCGGCGCCAGGGGAGCAGTTGGGGGTTCGATGCCTGCTCAGGGCACCTAGTCGTGGTATTGCAGGTGTGAGAGAGAATGTACATGCCTCCCCCACCCACAATTCCTGCGCCCGAGATCGAACTCACAACCCTCGAACTGCTGCAGCAAATTGTATTTAGGTATATATGATGTTACCAATTTACTAATATTTTTTAATAGTAAATCACTGCTGCATCAAATTGTATTTAGGTATATATGATGTTACCACATTAATCCCATAGTGACCATACTAAAAACTAAACTAAAATTAATATGATACTTAGATACCAATACACTGATTGAAAATAATGTAGAATATCAAGAACTTTTTCTACGAACTATCTAAATTCCCATTTACACTTAAAGAAACAGTTCTAATGGCGCTTTTCCACTGCATGGTACGGTACTGTTCGGTACGGCACGGGGCACGCATTTGGCGCTTTTTCCACTGCATGGTACGTCACGGCTTCGGCTTCGGCTCGGCTTTACATGGTACCACTTCTGTTGAGGTTTCCGCGTACCCTACCCGAACTAAAATGTGACGTAAAAACACTGCCGAATCACTGATTGGTCAACAGAATCGTCACTACCAGCGTCATGTATTTGCAACCGAGACACTAAACCCGCTAGATGTAAATAGCCAGACACACCACGCGGTAGCACCTGTGTTAGAGTATTACTTGATAAAGAATTTAAAAAATTTCAAAAAAAGAAATGGCCATGAATCGTGGTCAGTGGACGAGGTGCAGACTTTTTCCTCATCGTTGGGTTGCCGAGGAGCGATCCAGCGAGAGCTGGAATGGGGCGACACGGAATGAAAAAGTGTTCAAGAAGTAGCACAGCTCTTAGCCGCACACGGCTACCACCGTAACCTACAACAGTGTAAGGGACAAATTAAAAAACTAAAAGTGACTACCGAATCCCTAAAGGATCACAACGGCCGGAGTGTGCAACAGAAGAACGTGGAAGTGGTTCGATACAAATGGCGTATCTAAGGAATTCCACCCTGCGAGCAATGGGAGAGAGGGTGCCCTGGACTCGGCGCACCTCGTTGGTGACAACACAATCGAGGATGTATGTAAAGTTGTTGTACAATATATTAAGTTTGAAAGCTTCAACTTATTGACCATCTATACTGTAAAGCTTTATTTTGTTTTGTTTTTTACATGTATGCCTATCTATTATTATGTAAATGTTCTCTGATTTGTATTGGTGCTATTTTTTGATTTTGTTTTTGCTGTAATTTGTGCATTAACAAACATTGTACAACTTTTTGTTTCCGTGCACTGTCTACGATTGACTCGTTAGCACTTTCTCCCGTGCGTGATGCCTCAACGTCCAACTGGTGAGACACGTCACCACCGAGCACCTCCAGCAGCACAGCAGGACACCCAGAGCGTGTGGTTACCAGGGGGAAGACGTGGTGGATGATAATAACGATTAGACAACATGAATGTTTATTCATAACAAGTACTGCAAAAAAAGTTAAATATGTTAGCTGATGCTAACTGTCTAGCTAACAAGCTTGCTTGTGCTAAGTTGAGGTATTTTTATAAATGAGGCCAAATATTTTATTCAACCTACCTATATATATAGTATTATTACAATTACATCTGGGGAAAAAAATGTGAAAGGAATTTGATGGTCAGACATGTTAACTCAGTAATTACAAAGTGGGAAGAGATGCACCTGTTTGGCCAGGGGTGGTATTTTTAAATTATGAACAAGGCATC